>NC_089820.1:68370181-68630181 GCF_029633855.1 Hoplias malabaricus
GAGTATCCTCCATCACTCCACTCCCAGTCGTCCCTCAACAGACCGATCCAGAATGATCCACTGCTGTTCCTCCCTTCTTTCTTCACTTCTTCATTTTGGGTCTGATCTCTGATGCTGACCAGATCAGTGTAGAACTTCCTGCAGTGACTCTGAGCTTCGTACCAGGTCAGATTCTTCAGAACTAAACTATAGTTGAAGGTGGGGTCAGTAGCATCTGTGGAGGTTAAGGAATATAAAGATAGGAATAAATAATTAATAGACTGTGGCAGAATTAATTTGGCTGATGTCTCTGTAGTTAATGATCAGTAGTTACCTTGTTTATAGCACATGAAAGTTCTGTTCTCTGTGCACTTAAGACTTTCCCATGATCCATCAGCCTTCAGAGCAGCACAGCAGAGCCCTGTCCCACAGTCCCCTTTCAGATCACTGAATGTAACATTATCACCATTAGACCATTTAGCTCTGGGCTGACTGTGGTACAGACCAATCCAAGGTGGATCAGTCGAGTTCTTGACCAGATCACTGAGTGCAGCATTGTCTTCCTCACTGTACACAGTGACCAGGTCAGTGTAGTTTGTTCTGCACGCCGCTCGAGCCTCAGACTGAATCATCCTCTTCTCAATGAGGTGGAAAGTCCTGAGACGACTTTGATCTGCAGGAAGAAAACCTGGAAACACAATCTCTGGTTAATGTACTAGAACAGAACTGACTTCCTGTTTTCTGAAATGTCCTGTTAAAACCTTGTATATTATGATCTTTAAAAAAGTACATACTTTTTAAATTTTAAACATCCCCCAGGACATTGAGGCATTACTGAAGTCTTAAAAAGGCTAAAGCACTGTCGTTGTGTGTAGTTAGAGTTAAATAATGACCCATTCCATAAGAGACAAACAAATAAATTGTCATTTTAAAGCACTTGTATGTTTCTTCCTCCTGTGTCAGAATGATTGACTCCCCCCATGACACATAGACCTTCACCTTGAAATCCTTGATGGATGGACGCTGACGGAGGTATAAGAGCAGAAATGGATTTATCAGAAACTGATTTGTGTGTGTGTGTGTATGAATGCTGAAAACGAGTGATTGTGAAGCTTTGACTTACTGCGGTAGCACAGAGCAGACTGATTATTAATGCATGGCACTGAGACCCATTTCCCATTGGTCAGACGCGTACAGTTTGATGGTGGTGCTTGAGGATGACTACTTCCCCAGTTCCTGTAGGCAGAGCGTCCTCCATCACTCCACTCCCAGTCGTCCCTCAGCAGACCGATCCAGAATGATCCACTGCTGCTCCCCCCTTCTTTCCTCACTTCTTCATTTTGGGTCTGATCTCTGATGCTGACCAGATCAGTGTAGTTCTCCCTGCAGTGACTCTGAGCTTCGTACCAGGTCAGACTCTTCAGAACTAAACTATAGCTGAAGGTGAGGTCAGTAGCATCTGTGGAGGTTAAGGAATATAAAGATAGGAATAAATAATTAATAGACTGTGGCAGAATTAATTTGGCTGATGTCTCTGTAGTTAATGATCAGTAGTTACCTTGTTTATAGCACATGAAAGTTCTGTTCTCTGTGCACTTAAGACTTTCCCATGATCCATCAGCCTTCAGAGCAGCACAGCAGAGCCCTGTCCCACAGTCCCCTTTCAGATCACTGAATGTAACATTATCACCATTAGACCATTTAGCTCTGGGCTGACTGTGGTACAGACCAATCCAAGGTGAATCAGTCGAGTTCTTGGCCAGATCACTGAGTGCAGCATTGTCTTCCTCACTGTACACAGTGACCAGGTCAGTGTAGTTTGTTCTGCACGCCGCTCGAGCCTCAGACTGAGTCAACCACTTCTCAATGAGGTGGAAAGTCCTGAGACGACTTTGATCTGCAGGAAGAAAACCTGGAAACACAATCTCTGGTTAATGTACTAGAACAGAACTGACTTCCTGTTTTCTAAAAATTACTGTTAAACTTTGTATATTATGAACTTAAAAAAAAAGTACAAGTTACAAACTTATGTACATTTTTTAACAGCCCCCAGGACATTGTGGCATTACTGAAGTCTTAAAAAGGCTGAAGCACTGTCGTTGTGTGTAGTTAGAGTTAAATAATGACCCATTCCATAAGAGACAAACAAATAAACTGTCATTTTAAAGCACTTGTATGTTTCTTCCTCCTGTGTCAGAATGATTGACTCTGCATGGGTTGTTCATTATTAAAACACATCCCCACATTTACTTATGGCAAGAATGTTGATGTACCATTCACATGGAGCCAATGTAAACTAGATCTTTGTCTGCAGTGCACATAGGGTTTGTTAATATAATCAATAATGACAGCCCTAATCTTCCTGTTTATGTCCAGTGCATGTTATTAGACCATATTTACTTAGAATGTAAGGAAAATGGTCTCCTGAAGAGACTCCTGGAGAGACATTGTGGCCTTGCCCTTAAGCGAGGTAATGCCTCACACTGCAGAACTGGAATCTCAGTCTCAAAAGACAACCTTCAACTCGCCAGATGTGAGACTGTGAGACACTCCCTCGCTTAAGGGCAAGGCCTCCCTGTCTCTCCTCTGGGAAGAGGAAACTCCAGGCAGGAGTCTCACTCGAGTGTGGGAGGCTGGATCTATGGGAGCACAAGCAGAACAGTGGTCCCCCCATGACACATAGACCTTCACCTTTAAATCCTTAAGGGAAACTAAAAATATAGTTTTAATGTTGGGTTTATATCAATATAAATTCTATTAATGAGGCTCTTTAGCCTCTGAATGATGGGGAAAGTGTAAATTCAGCATTAGATCTTTTAAATAACCTCTGTTTTATTATCTATATCAGGTGTGTAACAAATAGTGATCATCGAGTGACCATTGATTCTGTACTTTTACATACTGTACTTGAAGTACTCACAGCTGCATTAACATCCTTTATTTTATTAATATTTCCCTGTGTACTCTCTAGCATTAGAACTTTAATCTGGTAAAATCACCCCTAGATAGATGTAGCACACTGAGAAAGTAGAGCATTACTACACTGTAAAGGACATGGTCATTTAAGATTTGATGTTTATTCCATCATTTCTTCTTGATATTAATGATGTCTACACAGTAATAGTTCATAAAGTCTGGATATTTACCAGAAAGCAGGAGGAGCAGGACAGAGATGAAAGTCATGGTAATGCCACGTCCCTCCGGTGCTAAGCTGGTTCCCGACTGGATTCAGAAAGATTTACAGAGGCAGGAGCACAGCTGCAGTCTTCGTGACGGGCTGCTGTCGCTGAATCAGTAGCATATATTTAATCCATAAAAATGACATTTATTATGGTGATATTACATATTCATGAGTGGGCGGGGTGTTCAGGAGCACACTGCTGTCGTTGTTAGTGGGTAATAAAAGCTTTAAGCAAAACTCAGAGTCCAAAACAAAGACAGTCTCCGAGTTAAATGTAAATGAAACCCATGACGCAAACGAACACAGAAAGAAGGCCTTCTAGAGAAGTGCGAAAACAAAATAAAAAACTGCAGACGATGACTTACAACAACCGATGAACATCTAGAACCTGGATAATCTTATAATAACGTCACACAAACCTAAGATACATGTTCGTGTGTGAACTATGACAATATTCTGGATCTTCTCTTCCAACAAACATTCATCAAACATGAGGTTAAACCTCACAGGCCTGGTATCATTGCTCATGCCAGTGAAATATATTATAATATTACGGATGGTTTCCGTGATGCAAATCTATTTACAGTCGTGATGATGTTTCTATGAGCAGCCCTTGTTTTTACAGGACACACATTTGCCTTTAGTTTCCACAGCTCTCCTCTTCTTTCATAATTTTACAGGCTCCAAACCGCTCCCATGTAAATCATCGACACTGAAACTACAGCTTGTGTTTACAAAGCAGTGAGCTTAGATTAGAAGCAGATGTAGTGGAAACAGTAAAGCACACGTTGTGGTGGCAGAAACACTACATTGACAGGGTCAATGATTATTAATTATTATTAATTAATAATTAATTATTTTATTCATTTTGCTAAACTCCTTGTTTGGGAGCCGTTAAATAATATGTAGTGTCTTTACCTGTCCAGTTTTAGCTTGGACAATTAGGCCATCTTCACATATTATACAGCAGAATTATTCATTCATTCATTCATTCATTATCTGTAACCCTTATCCAGTTCAGGGTCGCGGTGGGTCCAGAGCCTACCTGGAATCATTGGGCGCAAGGCAGGGATACACCCTGGAGGGGGCGCCAGTCCTTCACAGGGCATAGAGGCACTTGATTAGATTCTTCTCCTCATGTTACGTTGTACATTATTGGACTGAGCAAGTGTGTGTTTGTTGATTTTAAAGGTTTGTTTACTAGTACAGTCTCAGAAATAAACTGTGACTGTGTTGGTACCTTTTGCTGTCACTTGAGGTTTATACAGGTACCACATTAATACCACTGTTGTACCTTTAGTGACAAATACGTACCTGTACCCTGCCTTATTTTCTGACAGTAGTGTTTCTAACGATTGCAGTCAGAAATAAAGAGTGGTGACAATTTAGTCACAGCCCTAAACAATCACTAGATCGGTGAATGATTTCTTTTTAGTGCAGTGCACAATACTTTAAACAGTAAATTATTTTTAAGTAAAAAATGTTGTATATTTTCTGTAGTAAATGTCATTTATGTAGATTTCAGTATCTACTTGAGCACAAACATCTAACATAAAGTAATCATAAATGTTATATGACTCTGTACTGTCTCAGTCAGCAGTAAATAACATAAGGAAATGAGCCCCTGCTAAAAATAAAGAAATGAAATAAAATAAACCAAACGTCACACTCCTTTGAGAAGCGCAGCCCGTCGTGTCTCTGCTCTGAATGTGGTGAAGTGATAAACTTTGGTGTGGTTCAGATGTAATGTGAACATGGAACAATGGGCAGATGAAGATGATTTATCACTGAATTTTCATGAGTAATAGTAATAATAATAATAATAATAATAGTAATAGGTTACATGTATATAGCTCCTTTCTAATACCCATGATTTACTCGATGTTGTTTGAGGTTTGAAAGGTTTGGATGTTGCTTTTTAAAACCATTTACATTTCACTCTCTTAGGAGGGTAAACACTTTAAACCAAACACAAAACTAGTGCAGATATTTACAGCGTGGTTCTGTCAACTTTCATAAATTTGTTTACCAGCTCCTGCCCACACTAGGCCTGACTGCTTCACGAGCATTATCTTCAGCATTTGAATAGTTCCACCTCATTCAGTGACACGCTCTTCATCAGGTGAGAGTCTTGTTTACCTTTGTCTTTCTGGAAATGTCTCTGCTACTGATCCGTTATAAAATAATTAGGATGTTATTAGTGAACTCACTATTTTTAATCTGCATTTGACAAAATAGTTACGGCTGTGAGCTAAATCCTCTGAACATTCAGTCTGATACAGTACATCATGTGCTACAGGTTTTAAAACAGTGACGTCCATCTTGGTAAACTACTATTATAATATTATAGGAGAGACATATGCAAAAATAAACAAATAGCAGTGAAATAACAGTGTTGATTGATATTTAAATAAGTTTATTAGCAGTTATAATAATATGGTGTGGACTGATGGAGATACAAAAACAGAGATAAACAGAGATAGATGCAGATAGAAATGGTGATATGTCTTTGTTGTTATAGTTTCAGTGCACAGAAACAAGCTGCAAATCAGTTGTGGTTTTCATACCCCTGCCAGGGACTTTTTATCCCCACGCCGTGCCCTGTCCCTCGTTTAAAAGACACTAAACTGTGAAGTTTAGCGAAAAGAATACGCTCTATTTTAAATCCACAGACACCAAACCTGCGCTGGAGGGAGGGGTTTTGTCACCATGGCAGCCGTCCTCATCTTCCTCATCGTCTTCTCAAGTAAGTTTATTTACATAATGAAAATGATGTGTAATAAACCTAATCCTGCTCCACCAGCCAGTCACTCACACACCCGAAGAGTTTGATGAAATTAACGTAGCACCATAAATACAGTGACGTAGCTTGGGGGCGGTGGTGGTCGCTACCTGATTTTGGGCGGCGCATGCGCAGACCTTCGTGCGTGTAGTTTTCAGCAGCAAGGACTGTTTTCCAAAGCAAAGAGATGCTTTATATTCAAGAGTGAGTAACTTTAATCAGACAGAAAAATGAGTTAGCGTTTCCTCACTGTCCTTTACAGTTTTAAACAACGGGAACACCGGCAAAGTGTGTTTATTTACAACTTACTATCTCCGTGTTGAGGTATTGTTCTGTTTAAACAAAACGTGACGAATAACGACGTGGGACAGACGTGACGTTCAGACAAAAAAAGGGCTGTGTCTCTTTACAATTGCTCCAACAAGATATGATGTTTTGCTCATGCGCAGTCCAAATCGGTCAATCTAAAATGGAGCTTGTCGTTTCTATTTACATTTTTTCACAAACTCAGTTTCCCGTCTAGAGGTCAAGTTTAGCAGATTCAAAATTCCAAGGTCAAGAATCTCCTCCACATAGACGTCAAATAAACAATAAACAAATTAATAATAATAACAACTGTTATGGTGAGTTTGATGTGCTCTCTCTGTGTCTGCGTAGGTTTCCTCCGGGTGACTGTCTGTGAGGAGTGTGGTGTGTTCTCCCTGTGTCTGTGTGGGTTTCCTCTGGGTGCTACGGTTTCCTCCTACGCTCCAAAAACACACATTGGTGGAATGTGTGAGTGTGTGTCGCCCTGCGAAGGACTGGCGCCCCCTCCAGGGTGTATTCCCGCCTTGCGCCCAATGATTCCAGGTAGGCTCTGCACCCACTGCGACCCTGAACTGGATAAGGGTTACAGATAATGAATGAATGAATGAAGAACTGTTTTTTTTTCTTTATTTATTCTTTATTTAAGCTTGCGTTTTACGTTGAGGAGAATCCTCATTTAATCTGAAAGTCAAATTTAAAATAACCCTATGAGATAGTGGTGAGTTGAGCTTTAGAGCAGCAGTTCACAATGAATAATAACTGTTTTATAGCTAGCAACATGCTCAGAATATTCAGGTTCTAATTAAATCTATAAAATCCCCATTTTGGTCATTTTTATCCTAGTTATCAATTTACTAAAGACACAGTGCACAAAGGAAGAATAAACTGCAGGCAAATACAATCAAAATACACGTCTCACCTACACCTGTCATTTCAGTTCTGCTTCATTAACTAGAGAGCACTTTTACAGACTTTTCATCTGCAGACCAGAGAATGTTCAAGACTTTCCACCTCATTGAGAAGATGATGAATCAGTCTGAGGCTCGAGCGGCGTGCAGAACAAACTACACTGACCTGGTCACTGTGTACAGTAAGAAGGACAATACTGCACGAGACGTTGATTGAGCGATATTGGATTGGTCTGAACTGCAATCAGCCAAGCTTTAAATGGTCTAATGGTAATGATGTTAAATTCAGTGATCTGACATGGGACTGTGGGGCAGGGCTCTGCTGTGCTGCTGTGAAGGTGGATGGGTCATGGGAAAGTCGTAATTGCACAGAGAAGAAAGCTTTCATGTGCTGTAAAAAAGGTAATTACTGACTGTTAATTGTATGAACTGTATATTAATATACTCACTGATATTTCTGATAAAAATCAAGCTCTAATTCTGAGTGTCACTTTTATAAGCATCAGTTTCTGAAGCTTCTGAACAGTGACTGTGATACAGTGGTAGGAACAGCTGTGCAATGGTGTAATAAACTGATCTGCAGTTTGAAACATCAGTGTGGACTGGTCACACAGCAGTTCTCAGATATGAATTATGGTGATTGTATATCATTGCTGTCCAATATAAATTATGTATCTCCAAAAACAGTAATTTACAGTCGACGTCATGAGTGTTTCTAGCCTCTTTTTTAAGTTTTGAGTTAAAGCACCTGTAAAAATACGAGGGAAATGTCTTTTTTATGGTTATCTCTCATAAATTAAAAAAAATAGTGTGCACGCACACACACTCGAGTGCAGGTTTTCTGACGACTTGTGCTACTTGTCGAAATGTGCTACTATGCAGCTCTGCGAATGCTCAGACCCAAAATATTCATGCTTTTTATGTGATAAATCTTTTTTTAGTCTGTGTTATAGTCTGTGAGTCTGTCATATCCTCAGAATCTGCATATGATCTTCATAATATTGATAACAGATTATTAGAATCAGGGTGTGATTTGAATAAGACTAGCCCACAGCAGCTCAGTATTTTAGGAAAAAATGCTATAAGTTGATATTAATCTATTTATTTGTCTGTTATTAGTTTAAAATACTCATTATTTGTGTTATTTTTGTCAGTTGTTTGGCAGCAGAAAGAGGGAAACTGTGAGAAGAATGGACAGCAAAAAGCAGGTGAGAAAGTTGACAGTTAAAGTTAGTGAAGAGCACATTAGTGATAAAGCCATGACAGCTTTTGTTTTCCACAATGATTTCACACAACCAAACTGAGCATGAACTGTTTATTCTCCACAACCACCTCTTACATTTATTTATACTTCTCAAACGCTTTTGGTTATTATTATTATAATTATTATTATTATTATTATTATTATTATTATTATTATTATATATTATTATTTATTTATTTCTATTTATGTAATTTTCAGTCAATTTCAATTTATTTGTGTATAAATAAATATAAAATTAAAGTAATAAAGATGGAGACCGGACAAGAGCAGGAAGAACCAGGAGAGAAAACAGACCTGTAGTGAGTAGTGGCAAAACAAAACAGTAACTGTCAAAAACTTCCTGTTCACAGTATAAATATATTTATGTCATGGAGGGTGTCCCTTCTCCCTTTATTTTTTATTTATACAGTACCTCTCTTTTCATCTTATCATTTTAATCAATAATTCATTTACAGTACTTTCTCCTTACTTCCTCCTTCACCAGTATGGAAATAATTCTCACACAAAAGTGTATGTGTGTGTGTGTGTGTGTGTGTGTGTGTGTGTGTTCCTAAAATCGCCCCTGGTCGAAGTAAATGTAAAAACCAATTTTACTCCAAGTGATTTTGGAGTGTTTCTATTCGTCATGAAACGTTCACAGTGTGAAGGACAGCTGCTGTAAAATTGACGAATCTAGCTGAGGGTTTTGGAGTGAAGAAGTGAGACTTATATTTTTACACAGTGATAATCTGAATCAATATTCAAATTTATATAAATGCTGTTCAAGCCATAATTAACACAGATTAATGATGACGATTTAAATTATTATACATTTTTTATTATTTTGTTTGATCCATCTTCAATATTCAACAAGGGTGGTACAGAGGAGCAGCAGGTAATGTCTCTGTTACAGCTCCAGGGACCTAGAGGTTGTGGGTTTGAGTCCCGCTCCAGGTGACTGTTTGTGAGGAGTGTGGTGTGTTCTCCCTGTGTCTGCGTGGGTTTCCTCCAGGTGACTGTCTGTGAGGAGTGTGGTGTGTTCTCCCTGTGTCTGCATGGGTTTCCTCCGGGTGACTGTCTGTGAGGAGTGTGGTGTGTTCTCTCTGTGTCTGCGTGGGTTTACTCCGGGTGACTGTCTGTGAGGAGTGTGGTGTGTTCTCCCTGTGTCTGCGTGGGTTTCAAAAACACACGTTGGTATGTGAATTGGAGACTCAAAAGTGTCCGTAGGTGTGAGTGTGTGAGTGAATGTGTG
Organism: Hoplias malabaricus; assembly: GCF_029633855.1. Classification (NCBI taxonomy): domain Eukaryota; kingdom Metazoa; phylum Chordata; class Actinopteri; order Characiformes; family Erythrinidae; genus Hoplias; species Hoplias malabaricus. The sequence goes on from NC_089820.1 coordinate 68,379,833, forward strand.
AGTGTGTGTCACCCTGTTAAGTGATTCCAGGTATGTTCCGGACCCACTGCGACCCTGTACTGGATAAGGGTTACAGACAATGAATGAATATTCAGTATTACTCTTTCCATCCTTACATTTCCACAGATGTTGCTGCCCATTTCATTATTTACCAGTTAATCCCTAAGAGTATGCCCCATTGTGAAGCTCAGAGACACTGCAGGAAGCTCTACAAAGATCTGGTCCACATCAAAGATCAGAACAGCAACGGATCGTTCTGGGTCTGTCTGCTGAGGGATGACTGGGAGTGTATTGATGGAGGATGCTCTGTCTACAGGAACTTGACGAGTGGTCAGCCTCGAACATCATCATCATCATCATCATCATCATCATCATCACCACCACCACCTACACCACCATCATCATCATCATCAAACTGTTCACATCTGAATAATGGGAAATGGGAAGCAGTGCCATGCCCTAATGCTCAGCCTGCTCTGTGCTACCGCAGTAAGTCGTAAACACACACACCCTCATTCTCAGCAGCTTCCAGAATAAAACACACCTCAGTGCATCATTTTATATTTTTACATTGATCTAAATCTTACAAACCAGGCCCAGTAGCTCTCTCCCTCCGTTGCCTGCTCAGCCACAGCTGAGAAACAGCATCCGGAGGCGTTCGGGCGATGGAGAGACCTCGGAACATTAAAAAGCATGAACTTTAAAACTTCAAACTGCACACGGTGTACACAGGACAGTGAATGTGAAATGAGAGCTCAGATTCAGTAGAGTTAGTCTTCCTCGGTTCATAGTTAATAATTTATCACAAAATGTTTCAGAAGTAAACTGGGTCCCTCTTGTGGTGCTGGATCGGTGTGTCATTTTGGTGCCAGTTCAAATCGACCCAGCTCAGACGAACAGTATTTTGATCAATCAGTCAATCAATGAATTAATTAGGGGCGGCACGGTGGTGCAGCAGGTAGTGTCGCAGGCACACAGCTCCAGGAACCTGGAGGTTGTGGGTTCGTTTCCCACTCCGGGTGACTGTCTGTGAGGAGTGTGGTGTGTTCTCCTTGTGTCTGCGTGGGTTTCCTCTGGGTGACTGTCTGTGAGGAGTGTGGTGTGTTCTCCCTGTGTCTGCATGGGTTTCCTCTGGGTGCTTCGGTTTCCTCCCACAGTCCAAAAACACACATTGGTAGGTGGATTGGTGACTCAACAGTGTCCATAGGTGTGAGTGAATGTCTGTGTGTTGCCCTGTGAAGGACTGGACTTATTATTAATACACAAATAAATTGAAATTGACTGAAAATTACATAAACAGAAATAAATAAATACTAATATATAATAATGCCCTGTGAAGGACTGGCGCCCCCTCCAGGGTGTATTCCCACCTTGCGCCCAATGATTCCAGGTAGGCTCTGGACCCACCGTGACCCTGAACTAAGCGCTTACAGATAATGAATGAAAGGATTAATTCATTAATTAAAACTGAAATTCTACATAAAATTCAAATTCAAAATCCTTATTGTCCCTAATTTGGCCAAAATGTAAAAATAATCCAATTTTACCCCAAATGTAGTCAAATCAGACAACACATATTTGGCATCTGAAGTTCTCTTCACTAATAGTTTACAGTGATGTGATGTTTATAGCGTTGAGCAAACCACAAACCTAAATTATTACTTCATTGTGCATCAGCTTGTAAAATGATGTCTAACAGATTTGGTCGTGTAGTTTCTGACACAGTAGGACACAGTGTTATCTACAAAAACTGGCTTAGATTCATAGTGAGCTCAGGGTCGTGGCTGTTGTTACCATCATCGCTTTTTGCCACTACTTTAGCAAGTTTACTTCAGAAAACCCAACACTGTTTGTGGCAGGTCTATGTTCATTAATGCACTTTACACAGTGAAGTAATTGTTGGGGGTGGATCTGTCTCAAAACATTCATAGCTCCAGTAGAAAATGAAGGAATCACATTTCACACCTGTGTTTAGAATAAAGGAAATATTTCAATATTTCTGAAACACCAAGTGCCAAGAATAACCACATACATCACATCCAGCCTTGTGACTGTTCTCTTACTGAATTAAATAAATATTTTTTTATTTTATTTTCCACAGCCTTCGACAGGAGACTCCGAACTTTCTACATCATTGAGAAGCAGATGAATCGGTCTGAGGCTCAAACAGCTTGCAGAGCCTACTACACTGACCTGGTCACTGTGTACAGCGAGGAAGAGAACACTGTGCTGAGTGGTATATGCTCTGCCTGGATCGGTCTCTATCGGAATCAGTCGAATTGGAGTGGGAAATGGTCTAATGGAGATGATGTTACATTCAATAACATAACAAACAGGTGTGGATCAGAGCCCTGCTGTGCTACAGTGAAGGCTGATGGTCAATGGGATTCTCTTAAGTGCACAGAGAACAGAACTTCCATGTGCTATAACCAAGGTAACTGCTGACAATGCTTAGAGAACCTCCTCCTCAAACTCACTCTGTTCAAAGTGTTTTCTTGTTTGTGTTCAAGTGAAGCACCATTAGGTAAACTCCATTAACTTTAACTCTAGCAACTTTAATGTGTCTATTTATTTCTGTCCACAGATGTTTCTGACCTCACCTTCAGCTATAGTTTAGTTCTGAAGAATCTGACCTGGTACGAAGCTCAGAGTCACTGCAGGAGGAACCACACTGATCTGGTCAGCATCAGAGATCAGACCCAAAATGAAAGTGTGTACAATGAAGGGAAAAGAAGCTCCACGCCGTTCTGGATTGGCCTCCTGCAGGATGACTGGCAGTGGACTGATGGAGGACGCTCTGCCTACAGAAACTGGGCATCTAGTAAACCTCAAACTTCATCACCACAATCACCAGATTGTGTACAGTTGAAAAAAGGGTCGTGGTTCTCTGTGCCGTGCAGTAAACTGACCTCTGCCCTGTGCTACAGCAGTAAGTCAAGACTTCACCAACACTCTCTCATCCTCAATATTGTTCAACTTTAACTCTAAAACATTCTCTTGTGTTTGTAACTCCGTCTCTCACAGCGTACATCCATGTGAGTAATGAGCCTATGAACTGGGAGAGTGCTCTGGACTACTGTAAGAAAGAGAACAGGAGCAGTGTCCTGCGCATTGAGTCTGACCTGGACCAGAAAGAGGTGGAGAGAGAGCTCAGGAGGAGGGGTGTCTCTGGGACTCTGTGGCTGGGGCTCGGACAGAGTCGACTCTTTGGGTTCTGGATCTGGACGAATGGGATCTCTGTGGGACCCTTTAGTAACTGGGTCGGTGGGAGAGCACCAGAGGCTCCACTGTCTCAGAACTGTGGGGCAATCGACACAGAGCAAGGCTTTAAATGGCGCGATAGAGACTGCAGGTCAAAATACAGGGTTCTGTGTGAAGAAAATTAATCTGAACCAGTTCACACACTAAGACAGGGCTGATTTAGCTACTCTTTTAGCTCCTCTGCTACATTAGAGTTTTAGTAAACGCCTGCAGTGCTCTTCCTTTAGAAATGCTTTCTGTTTTGTTTAAACTAAAGGTAACGTATTTATAAAAGAACTAATTTTTCTAATAAACTAATAAATAATCTTTTATTTATCTCAACACAAAGTGTGATTGTAAAGATATTTGAGCTCGGATACCATTTATTTGAATGAGTTGGGGTTGTAATGAGTGTTTAAAATAACGTAATCACAACTTGTAAAATGCCACATTTTCTTTCCAATAAATAAAAGTTAAAGAGGTTTTCATTTGTGTGAGATGTGTTTTGACTGAAAAACAAGCACCGTTTCTCAGTGAATACTGTGTAAAGCTTGATTTGTGGATTATATTAATATGTTTAGGCGGCACGGTAGCAGGTAGTGTTGCAGTCACACAGCTCCAGGGACCTGATTCCCACTCCGGGTGACTGTCTGTGTGGTGTGTTCTCCCCGTGTCCGCAATCATTGATTGGTGGAGTAGAGCTAGTCACTGTATAGAACTGTGTACCAGCCCCTACCTCTGCACAACCCCAGTTACAGTCTCAGACACATTCAGAAGAGAGCGGTTCTACAGATGAACTCTCGACGAGGCCACAGCTGTTCACTGAAAACCGTTCCAGGTGACGACCTCATGAAGCCGACTGAGAGAACGGAGAGAGTGTGTGAAGCTGTCATCAAAGCTACAGGGGGCTACTGTGAAGAGTCTAAAGTATTAAACATATTCTGCTTTCTTTAACACTTTATTGGTTCATAATTCCATATGTGTTCCTTCAGAGTTTTATGTTGTTGCAGGAATCAGAAATAAAAGTCAGGAATAATAAAGACCACTCAAACTCAAACAAAACTTTAATATAAAAAATATTTATTACCTTTTGTACCTTTATCTTTTGTGCTTGTGGTGGACGTAATGAAAGTGGAAATGTAGAGTTCACAAAATGTTTGTGAAAAAAAAAAAGTAATAAAAAATGTAAATATTTATTATTTCGCGGCGTGTCACAAATCACCTCAGTTTCTGAACATGGTTCTCATTAATGAAACAACAATTAACTGTTTGTAGTGTGGTGTTTATCACCTGCTGCAGTGAAGGTCTGCGGACACTAGACGGCCACATTCACAAACTGCTGCAAGAGAACACACCACTTACCAATGTTTGGATTTATTTATTTATTTATTTATAATAATTATTTTATATTTGATTAAATGACTGCAGTTAAGTACCTGTATCTATTCGCTCATAAGGACAAACTTTAATTAGCCACTGATAAATACAGTCTAATTAAACAATAACTGAAGTGACTGTGAGATCCCTGCTGCTGCAGTAAAGGGCCAGTGTTCTAAAGTTTCTGTCCTCTACTTTTATTTCACAGTCCATGGGCTGAGAGGAGCTCCAAATCCCCCAGTTATTCTTCTGTTGCACAGAAATATAGATTTTTTAAATAAATAATTATAATAATACACTTTATTTATACTCGTCTTTCATGACACTCAAGGACACTTCACACTTCAGCAGTTGTTACAGGGGACGAATAACAGAGTAAAACAATAATAAACTTAAGCTTTTACAGATAGAAATTACAGATTAAATGTGTACAGTCAGAAAATAGCTATTCATCCCCTGTAACTGCTGAAGTGTGAAGTGTCCTTGAGTATTGATGGAGAATCCACTTTTTCATAGATCAGGCATGGGACATTTCCCCAGAGGCAAAAATATACAGACATGTTACTGCAATAAACAAATAATATAGAAAACATGTTACTGCAATAAACAAATAATATAGAAAACATGTTACTGCAATAAACAAATAATATAGAAAACATGTTACTGCAATAAACAAATAATATAGAAAACATGTGACTGTAATAAACAAATAATATAGAAAACATGTGACTGTAATAAACAAATAATATAGAAAACATGTTACTGCAATAAACAAATAATATAGAAACATGTGACTGTAATAAACAAATAATATAGAAAACATGTGACTGTAATAAACAAATAATATAGAAAACATGTTACTGCAATAAACAAATAATATAGAAAACATGTTACTGCAATAAACAAATAATATAGAAAACATGTGACTGCAATAAACAAATAATATAGAAAACATGTGACTGTAATAAACAAATAATATAGAAAACACGTGACTGTAATAAACAAATAATATAGAAAACACGTGACTGTAATAAACAAATAATATAGAAAACACGTGACTGTAATAAACAAATAATATAGAAACATGTGACTGTAATAAACAAGTAATATAGAAAACATGTTACTGTAATAAACAAATAATATAGAAAACATGTGACTGTAATAAACAAATAATATAGAAAACACGTGACTGTAATAAACAAATAATATAAAGACATGAGAATTATTTTAAACAAATGAGTTTTATGGCAAAAAATATTACAATGGTCAAATGGATACTTGAGTTTAAAACTCAGGCCTGAACTCTGTGGGAAAAAAGGCAAATGGTAGCATGAGAGTGTTTGGTACAGCGTGATAAGACATCCATAGAAGATAAGGATGACCTTTTAATTGGGCTCCTATAATACACTGCATACCTAGAAGATGAGGGTATCATTTTAATTGGGGTTCTATGGAATGCAACTTAATTTAAAAAAAATAGGAGGGGCGAGATGATCTCACCCCAAAAAGTGTATGTAAACTGTGGTCTTCAGTATCTCATTGTGAGTGATTCTGCAGGAGGCTTCTGAGACTGCTCTCCAATGCTTTAAGAAAATAAAGAGCCTGCTGATCTTCCAAGAAGTCGTCTTCATCTTTCAAGTATCTTTAAAAAGAACTAGAAACTTTTATTTGAACTTATTCTTTTAAGTATTATAGTTTAGACTAGATATAAGATTAATACGTCGTGGTAAGGACATTTTGGTGGCCCGTACTAAGGGGACTCTGAGAGACCCCGACCGGTGGCAAAAGATCGTTATCAGCACCAGAACTTGTGCATTTCGTTTTGGGGGTGAGAGAACCAACCTCATCGTAGCGCATCATAAAACGGGTAAGCAGAGCCTTTTTTCATATAAATTCTGCATATTGATGAGCTTGTCTCTCTGCCACAAAAGGTTGTAATGCAGTTCGTTATGTAAAGAAGGCTTATTGGAAGAGAGGCATGATTAAAAAACTTTTGAAAAAAAAGGAGTTTAAAGGAAAAAACAGCCTTAAAAAGTCCAAAATTATACAAAAATACAGTTGTTGGTCCTTTAAAAAGCTGCTGAGACTTACACAACTGCAGAGTGGAAGCTCAGGGAAAAGGCCGCAAGCATAAAAAGACTAAAATACTTAAAAAAAACCCTTGGCTGAATAAAAAGTAATAATAAGAAAGAGAAAGAGCTCAGAAAAGAATAGATAAAAAAGAAGGAAAAATAAAAGTGCACAGAAAGAGAGAGAAAAATGTGCATGAAAGGTACCAAGAGTTAAAGTGTTGTGTGTTTGTTTGTTTATGGTCAAGTAATGGTTAATAGTTAAGTTAAATAAAGAAAGGATGCTGCAGATTGGATTAAGCCCTCTTTATTAGAGGTGGGATTAGCCCGACCGTAAATCCTGAGAAATTCACTAGGTGATTTTTGGGTCAGTTTGATGAGAAACTGGAGGTGTGATACTGAGATTTAATTAGGGGTGCCCACTCAAAACACTGTTGATGAACACTGTATTGATGCTGCCTCTCTTTGAATTATTACACTTCATAAGGAGCGTAAATTAAAAATAAGGAATAAAGGTATAAGAAAATAAGTAGAGGTAGAAAACAAAAGCATGCTGTTAAAGTGTGAATGAGTCGACTATGAGAACTGTGTTGAATGTTGAAAGTGATGTGTGTGTGTCACATCCTGGCACTTTCTTGTTTATTTTCTCCGTCTATCATTGTTCCTATCTCCGCCCTCGTTTCTCTCTAGCTCCACCTTTGTCCCGTCTCTGTTCCGCCTTCTTTACCTTCGTTATCTGTGTCAGGTGTTTCGTGTTAAGTTCGTTTATTTAAGCCCTCTTCCCTCACTTCCTGTGATCGGTCATTTTGTTTTCGTTGTCGTTTGTTTCTGGTTTCTCGTTCCTCATTCGCTCTCTTATTCCTTTCATGACCCTCTAGTTTGTTTGTATTTTGTAGCGTTTGTTTCTCTAGCTTGTTTTCTCATTTCTCGTGCCTCGTTCTGTCTCCTGCCTGTTTCACGCCCCAGACTTGTAGTTTTGTTTCCTGCTCGTTAATGTTATCTCGTGGTTCTCTTCAAGTTTGTTTCGTTCTGTTATCTCTTCATTATTAAACTATCTGTGTCGTAGCGAGTGTGTCCGCCTCCCGTAAATTCTACTCCTCACGTCCCCACCGTGACAGAATGACCGATCAAACTAAGGACACAGCAAGCACGGACTACCCGTTTAAAAGAGGTGTTATTCGCAGAACTCCATTCTGCACAGGCCCCAAGGATCCGATAGAGGAGGCTTTAAGAGCAGCCACGGAGTGGAGTCAACGGCTCCAGAACATGCCCGGCGCGGATAATTATCTTCGTTTCAGGAATTATCTTCGTTTATTCCTCGATTCAGGAATCGAGTAATTTCTCCAGCGGGAATCGACGGAGCCGGAGGAGAAAGCAGGCTGGAGTCTCCCCCTCGCTGGAGGATTATCCCCTCAGGTCCGGGGAAATTCTTGGGGGGGGGGGGGGGGAGTTATGGGTAGGGGCTGTTAGCCTCCTACCTCAAGACAACGGAGGTGAGGCTAACAGGGGCGCACCTCTGGGGGAATCCCTCAAGAGTGTGCCCATCGGTGCCCCTAAACCCGATAAATCCTCAACTCGTGCTCGGCGAGCAGCACGAGCACCTGCCTCGCTGGACGTTTCAACTCCTGTTCCCGTAAGAGCGGCACCTACGGCCTCCGTGAACGTCGTCGCAGATCCTTCTGCCTCCGTGGACGACGTCGCAGATCCCTCTGCTTCCGTGGACATCGTCGCACATCCTCCTGCCTCCGTGAACGTCGTCACAGTTCCGCCTGCCTCCGTGGACGTCGTCGCAGTTCCGCCTGCCTCCGTGGACGTCGTCGCAGTTCCGCCTGCCTCCGTGGACGTCGTCGCAGTTCCGCCTGCCTCCGTGGACGTCGCCGCAGGTTCCCCTGTCTCCGTGGACGTCGCCGCAGGTTCCCCTGTCTCCGTGGACATCGCCGCAGGGCCTCCGGTCTCCGTGGACGTCGCCGCAGGGCCTCCGGTCTCCGTGGACGTCGCCGCAGGGCCTTCGGTCTCCATGAGTGCGGTTCCCTCAGCCACTCCTACTCCTGTGACTTTGGATTCGGCCGCTTTTGAGCCTGAGACTGTGGCTACGGCCGTTTCTGCTTCTGAGACTGTGGCTACGGCCGTTTCTGCCCCCGAGACTGTGGGTACGGCCGCTCCCGGTCATACCCGTAGGACGGCCCCAAGGACTTCGGGGGGCCGATCCCCAGAACTGTGCCCAGGCTGGTACCTCAGACATTTCCTCGGACATTTTCCAGCCCTGGGCACCCACCTATTGTTTTTGTTCCAGTGTCTGTTCCTGTTCTGGTTCCTGTCTCTGTTTTTGTTCCTGTATCTGTGTCTGCTTTTCTTTCACTTCCAGTCCCTGTCACTATACTCGTGTCAGTCCCTGTTAAGGTTATGGTCCCTGTTCCCCTGCCTAGTCCTGTCCCAGTTCCCTTGCCTCAAGTCCAGTCCCCTGTTAGTTCTATCCAGTCTATGTTTCAGTACCCTGTAAGCCCAGTCCAGTACCCTGTTAAAGCCTCTGTCCAGTCTCATGTCCAATTCCCTTTTAGTCCTGTCCAGTCTACAGTTAAACCCTCTGTCCAGACCCATGTCCAGTTCCCAGTCCCGTCACGTGTATCTGCTCCTGTTTTGTCTCAGTCCCCGTTCAGTGTTCAGCCAAAGGTCCAGTCACGTGTGTTTTCTCCTGCTTTGTCTCCTGTCTTCTCTCGTTTCCTGTCTCTTCTTTCTAGTTCTGTCCAGTGTCCGTTTAAGTCTAGTCCCTTGTTCCCATTTCCTATCTTGTCTTGAATCTTTTGGTTTCCTGTTTTTGGTTCTTCTGGCCCCCTCCTGCGCCAGCTCCTGGAGAGTCTCGTTTTTCGCGCTCCGGGAGTTGCACGTCTTGGGGGGGGGGGTGTCGGTCACATCCTGGCACTTTCTTGTTTATTTTCTCCGTCTATCATTGTTCCTATCTCCGCCCTCGTTTCTCTCTAGCTCCACCTTTGTCCCGTCTCTGTTCCGCCTTCTTTACCTTCGTTATCTGTGTCAGGTGTTTCGTGTTAAGTTTGTTTATTTAAGCCCTCTTCCCTCACTTCCTGTGATCGGTCATTTTGTTTTCGTTGTCGTTTGTTTCTGGTTTCTCGTTCCTCATTCGCTCTCTTATTCCTTTCATGACCCTCTAGTTTGTTTGTATTTTGTAGCGTTTGTTTCTCTAGCTTGTTTTCTCGTTTCTCGTGCCTCGTTCTGTCTCCTGCCTGTTTCACGCCCCAGACTTGTAGTTTTGTTTCCTGCTCGTTAATGTTATCTCGTGGTTCTCTTCAAGTTTGTTTCGTTCTGTTATCTCTTCATTATTAAACTATCTGTGTTGTAGCGAGTGTGTCCGCCTCCAGTAAATTCTACTCCTCACGTCCCCACCGTGACATTGTGTGTGTGTGTGCTTAGTGAGTTTAGAAAAAAAGGAGTGTCTTGCCGAGAGTGTGTTCTGGTAAACCCCACTGTATGGGGACAAAAAACTGTTTACACAGTCACGTCATGGGGACCTCTTGCGGTATGGGGACCAAAAATCAGGTCCCCATAAGGAAAACCCTTTTAAACGAATGTAGGAGCTGCCCATAGTGGCCCTGTGTGGTTTTTAGAGTTGGCCCGTAACACATGTTTATCCGTCAGTGTGAGTGTGTGGTAGCGCCCCCTTATAGGTCCCCATTGTCATTGCACTCTGTGCTCTGAAAACACACTTCTTACATATATGGTTGGGTACCGCCCACTTCCGGGTCCCCATTAGGAATGATTTCATCTGGACAGAAGACATTTTCAGTGTAAAACATGGCAATTAATTTGATGGACAAGAAAGAAGATTATTTGCAGGGGATGCCATCTAAGGAGCTAAGAGCAAGTGCAGAGGAGCGAAAGTAAAGCACAAGGTAAGCACATAAACATTATAACCAGTTTTCAGAACTCAGATTTGGTTAGTTAGCTCTAATTAACAAACAAGTCTAATCCCGCATTTTGCGGGGTAGAACACACCTTATATAACCAGCTTTGTAAGTCTTGAATGTCTGAATGCGTCTGTGAGCTCCGTATACCGTTAGAAAGCGCATATCCTACCGTTTCTAAAAATAGCGCTCTCATCGCGGTGCTGTGAAGCCTCTGGGAGTAATCCAGTGTGAAAAAACACCTAAAAACCAAGGTGCTCCTTCAAAATTTGTGTGTCATATTCGTCATGAAATGGTGTAATTATAATCGCTATTATCAAGAAAGACGACGCTGCGAAGGAACAAACAGACGGCGTTTACTTTCAGTTTCGTTTCGACTCAAATGACGTCATCTCACGCTGTCTCTGGGCAGAAAACTGAGTCATCAGCAAAAACATATTCCTATTATTGATTTATAGGTTTTCAAGGGTTTTTTTTGGTTTCACATCAAATAATAATGCATTAGATTAACAAATATAAACTAAAAAGCTTAAATAAATCTTCATTGTGTATTTTTATCTTTAATAGCTTTATACATAGGGTTCTTAATCTTCAAGATCAGGTAGGCTCTGGACCCACCGCGACCCTGAACTGGATAAGCGGTTACAGATAATTAATGAATGAATAATGAATCAATAGTTAGCTATTTTTTACGACATTTTCCAACTAGCTAGCTTTAGTAATATTATGACTAATACTATATAGTAGCACACAAATCAATGTGAAGGGGTTTATGTAAATTAAAGAGCCACTGCAATATCTTTACCCTACAACAGTGCCCTTGGTATATGGTTTAAGTGAGGGAGTGAAGACGAAGGGAGTAAAAAAAAAGAAGAAAGTGAGGAGGGAGGGAGTGGACTGGGATTAAATAAACAAAAACAAACATCATAAATTTAATTTAAAAAATAGTGTTTCATATTTTAGTGTTAGTTTAAATGTAAACATTTGCAATTTAAACACATTTACAGACTTTTGATTTAAGTATTTTTTCTTGTTAAATACTTAAATCAAAAGTCTGTATATGTGTTTAAATTGCAAATGTTTACATTTAAACTAACACTAAAATATGAAACACTATTTTTCTGCGTGACTGCGGATTGTGTTGGAGGCTTTTAATTTGAATCAGCGCCGGACGCCGACTGTCCCTTCACAATTAACCAGGGAGAGAGTTAGAGTTCTAAACCTCCGTCAGAGCGCAGCGGGGCGGTGAGGTGCTGAAAGGGGTCCAGTAAGTGTCCACTGCCTCTGTTAAATACACTAAATAAAGAACAGTGGAGTATTTAGGCGCTGTTTAGAGCGGTATGACGCCTCAGGGATTTAAAGGCCAGTCCTGCTCCGAGCTCGAGGCTGAAAATGGCGCCCTGTTAACTCGCTTTTTGTTCGAATTTTTCTGTTAAATACAAATTAAGGTGCAGTTATGTCGCGCCGTTTGAATAGTTAACACATAAAACTACAAACCTTTCCACGCTTACATTCAAAGAAATTAAACATAGGGCATATCAAGCACAGACATTTAAAGTAAGCTGTGCCAGTTTAAGGTGGAACGGAAGAATTCGAACCAAACGGGTTGATAGGACGCCATTTCAGCCTCGAGGTTTTATAAAGAAAAGCTGATATAAGTTTTACTTCAAGCAGCTATGGGCGATGAAACTGTGCTACCTTTAAAGCTAACGTTAGCTAGCATTGCACACGATATTTAACAGTTTAGTTTCTGTTTTCTGAGTGGACAATGTTGATTATGTAAGTCAGTTTCAGTGTCATTTATTTCACTACGCTTTTAAGAGCAAGAACAGAAACTTCCATAGTTTATTTCACAGCTATATGAATAGATAGTGACCCTGAAGTGTTTAAGGCGGACATGAGAGATAAGTCAGGAGCTAGACTATACAGCCATTAAAGGACAGAGGTGTCAGAGCCTCAGGGTATGATTTCCATGCTGCAAGGTAGACACCCCCATGGGTTTTTAATAACACAATATCATATGACTTTGATGATTTTGTTTTACATTTGATTCTCATCTGTTATTTAAAGGGGTTACAGTTGTTTTATGTTTCTATCTTTATAAGTAACGATGCCTGTAGAGGAGATGGATCATTTGGACGACTAGTTAATAATGGCCATGGACGTCCAAACTGCAGGATGAAGAAAATTGACCAGAATGTGAATGCACACCTTTGTTTTTTTTTGCCGGGAATGACATTAAAGGAGGAGACGACGTCACTTATGACTATGGAGGTGAAGACTGCCCGTGGCGAAAACAAGTATGTTGCATAGTACACAGTGTACCATATGACTCAGTGTTGCACTATGTATTGAATGTATGAGACATTGTAGTTCAATGGATTCAAATTTGAAACTATTACAAATATATAGTTTAATTAATCTTACACTTTCAATTAAATGCACAATAAGAATAAAAATTAAGACACTTAAAGAAAGAATTTCAATGAGGTGGTATAATATTGTCTTAGGGGCTGATCACAGATTGCAACTTTAAGTGACACAGAGTTAAACAACAATCATCTAACACAGGAAACGCAACACAAACAGGGATTAGATCTGGGAACATCTGGCAACTGGACAGAGTGAACGCTGGTGCGGTTTGCTGCCACTGCTCGCCGGTAATTTTAAAACTTGTAGTTATCTAGCTTAGCGGACTAAAGGACTTTGCGATTGTTCTTATCAGACAGTATCAACCATCGTATTTTAACAAGATCAACGATTTACCCAACACCATTGACTGGAGTATACGGACTATTTCTTACCTGTTCTGCTCGGGCCATCAAGACCCTCCTGCCTCTGCTCACCTGTCCAAGCTGCCCGACAATGTTAATCGGCAAGATTCATATCTGGTCGGTGCTTCTCTGGGCTCTTTTGGCATTGACTCATCAACCCTTGGTGGGTCTGCTGCACTACTCTGTTATCGAGCTTCTCCGGCTGCGTTTTCACCACCTGTCTGCACTTCTGCCGGCTTCATTACTGCCCCATCCGGACATAACTTGCCTGTCACGCCGGAGATATGTCCACCGCAGATCTCATCGAACTTATCACCAAGACACAACGAAAACAATAACATCCATCTGGTCCACTTCTCGTCGACCCTCACGTCACACTTGCCGGGTCGCTGACCATAGTGTGCTAGCCCACCTAGCCCGGTCGGCTAACACTCCGGCCAAAAGTGATAACTCCACCGTCAACTTCGGTCTGCTCAACATCCGCTCACACATGAGCAAGGGAGATCTCATTCAGGATCTCCTCATTGACCGAAAAATTGATTTCCTTTGCTTAACTGAAACTTGGCAGCAACCCAGTGACTTCTCCCAACTTAATCAATCCATTCCTGCTATCCACATGTCAGCTGGATCCTCTCCCCACAGTTTTGGTTAAAGCTTGTCTTCCTTCTCTAGTCTCGCTCATCTCTACCATCATCCACTCCTCTCTTTCCACTGGAACTGTTCCTCCATCCTTTAAAACTGCTGTAATTACTCCAATTCTAAAAAAAACCTGGTGCTGATCTTACCAATTTCAATCTCAAATTTACCCTTCATTTCCAAAAGTCTTGAGAAAATAGTAGGGTCTCAACTATATATTCTTCTATCTCAAAACAAACTGTATGAACAGTTCCAATCTGGCTTCCGCCCTCTCCATAGCACTGAAACTGCTCTCATAAAAATCACCAGTGACCTCCTAATGGCAACTGATTCTGGTTTACTCTCAATCCTCATCCTCCTGGACCTGAGTGCACCATTTGAAACTATCTGTCGCCCCACACTCCTCAATAGACTATCCTCCATTGGTATCACTCAGATCCCCTAAACTGGTTCAAATCATACCTCTCCAGCCGCACTCAGTACATCCAGCTTAAAACTTCCACATCCCACCCTTCTCCTGTCACTTCAGATGTGCTCTTCATCATTTATATTTTTCCGCTTGGTCATATTTCAATATCAATATGGCCAACATCAATTTCCACTGTTACGTGGATGACACCCAGCTCTACCTTGCCTGTAAGCCCACTTCCAACCTCCCTCCCCCCTCCCTTACTGACTGCTTAATGGAAATAAAATCTTGGCTTTCCCTAAATTTACTTAAACTCAACAGCGATAAAACTGAGGTTCTTCTCATTGGTACTAAATCAACATTATCCAAAACTGACAGCTTTTCTCTTAACATTGACAATTTGTTCTTTTCTCCCCTCCCCACAAGTAGAGAGTCTGGGTGTCATCCTCGACAGTACTCTTTCTTTTCAATCTCATATCAATAACATTACCCAGTCTGCCTATTTTAATCTCCGTAACATCAACCGTCTCCACCCCTCCCTTACTCCCCATACCACTGCCATCCTTGTCCACAGTCTTGTCACCTCCCGCCTTGATTACTGCAACTCCCTCCTTTTAGGTATTACCCACAAATCTCTTCATAAGCTTCAACTGGTCCAGAACTCAGTTGCCCGTATCATCACTAGAACCCCCTCCAACCACATCACTCCTGTTCTGCAACAGCTCCACTGGCTTCTGGTCAAGTTACGCATTGATTACAAGATCCTTCTGTTAACATTCAAGGCCATCCACAATCTGTCTCCACCGTATCTTTCCAATCTCCTCCATGTTGTAACCCTCAGATCCTCCTCCATTCACTTGACTGTTCCCCCTGCCCGTCTCACTTCCATGGGAATTAGAGCTTTCAGCCGCTCTGCTCCCCAGCTTTGGAACAATTTACCCCCCAACATACGGAACATAAACTCACTCCCACAATTCAAGTCTTCAGTCAAAACCCACCTGTTTTAAGATTGCATTTTCTTTAAAATGACTCAGTTGCATTGTTTATTTTTTCCCAATACTGTATACTTGTGTGTTTTTCGGTATTATTTATGTTTATTGTTTACTTTGTACTCTTAGTAAGGTGTCCTTGTCTGACAGAAAGGCACCTATGAAATAAAATGTATTATTATTATTATTAAACAGGAAATCAAAGTCACATATGTTTTGAGAAGCTACTGAAGGTTTGGTTACACGTTAAAGAACACAGCAGTAATAATGACTTATTTATTTAATATCTTTATAATAAATTTACATGTTACAAATTATGGTGGAAAAGTCTTAGTGTTTACAGACTAAATTACACAATAATTACTGCATCATATTGCATAGAATTAAGTAAATACAATCCCTATAAAATCAGAAGGCAAATTATTTATGAACAATGTGTTCACAGGTAACTGAAGAAACAACTGCCACTGGAGATGTTAAGAGCTCCAACCAGCCTGTACATTTAAAGGCTTGGACTGATGAGCACAACATGAAAACTAACTAGCAGGTACCAGTGTCCAACCAGGAGCTATTCGTAATCAGTAAAAGTTGTACTCAAATCTAAATTCATTTGAAAATTGATCTTAGATATGTTACGTGACCAAGTGGTAAGTTTATTTGCATGTTATGCAGTATTGAGCTTGAATTGACCATGTTTTTGTGATGATATTTAGTGTGAATTATTACACTAGTCAGTTTACGGTATTGCACCTGGAAGGGTAAAGGTAGAGGAATGAGGATGGCAGATTTTATCCTCCACTGAGGCTATTTTCTTGGTAAATTGTCACTCTATTCTGGACACTTACGTCGTCCCCACAACACACTTTCCTTCAATCAGTGTGTGAGTAGAATCTATGAGAGCTATAACACAGAATCGGTCCCCATAAGGAACCGTATTGTTGTGTGATGAAGGTCCCCACAAGGCCTGTTTTGTTCTCGAAGTGTGAATGCAGACAGAACTTGGCTTTACAGGACAATGTATTTTAAAGATTATTTTAATTTTTGTCTCTGATGTCTGATCTAGGTTGCCAGGCAACTCATCTTAGATATGTTACATGACCAAGTGGTCAGTTTATTTGCATGTTATGCAGTATTGAGCTTGAATTGACCATGTGTTTCTTCTGTTTTTTGTATTTTAACATATTGTCCTCATATGTGTTTTCAGTCAACGAGTGTTGCAGCTAATAACGTGGCAGAGGATGACTCCTGTCCCTCTCTCCACTCAGAGACCAAAATGCATGACGCTACTCGTCTAAACAACATTTCTTCACTGGTAAAATGACGTTAATCACTTCTGATATAATTCTACAGCCTGTCTTTGTCATGTCTTTGTTATTTTTGTTGTTTTTTAAGGCAGATAGAAAAAGGCAAGAAGCTTTTTGTGATGATTTTTAATGTGAATTATTAGACTAGTCAGTTTACGGTATTGCACCTGGAAGGGTAGAGGTAGAGGAATGAGGAGGGCAGATTTTATCCTCCACTGAGGCCATTTTCTTGGTAAATTGTCACCCTATTCTGGACACTTACGTCGTCCCCACAACACACTTTCCTTCAGTCAGTGTGTGAGTAGAATCTATGAGAGCTGTAACACAGAATCGGTCCCCATAAGGTATCGTATTGATGTGTGAGACAGGTCCCCATAAGGAACCGTATTGTTGTGTGATGAAGGTCCCCACAAGGCCTGTTTTGTTCTCGAAGTGTGAATGCAGACAGAACTTGGCTTGACAGGACAATGTATTTTAAAGATTATTTTAATTTTTGTCTCTGATGTCTGATCTAGGTTGCCAGGCAACTCATCTTAGATATGTTACATGACCAAGTGGTCAGTTTATTTGCATGTTATGCAGTATTGAGCTTGACCTGACCATGTGTTTCTTCTGTTTTTTGTATTTTAACATATTGTCCTTATGATATGTGTTTTCAGTCAACGAGTGTTGCAGCTAATAACGTGGCAGAGGATGACTCCTGTCCCTCTCTCCACTCAGAGACCCAGATGCATGATGCTACTCGTCCAAACAACATTTCTTCACTGGTAAAATGACATTAATCACTTCTGATATAATTCTACAGCCTGTCTTTGTCATGTTTTTGTTATTTTTGTTGTTTTTTAAGGCAGATAGAAAAAGGCAAGAAGCTTTTTGTGATGATTTTTAGTGTGAATTATTACACTAGTCAGTTTACGGTATTGCACCCGGAAGGGTAAAGGTAGAGGAATGAGGAGGGCAGATTTTATCCTCCACTGAGGCTATTTTCTTGGTAAATTGTCACTCTATTCTGGACACTTACGTCGTCCCCACAACACACTTTCATTCAATCAGTGTGTGAGTAGAATCTATGAGAGCTATAACACAGAATCGGTCCCCTTAAGGTATCGTATTGATGTGTGAGACAGGTCCCCATAAGGAACCGTATTGTTGTGTGATGAAGGTCCCCACAAGGCCTGTTTTGTTCTCGAAGTGTGAATGCAGGCAGTGACGCTACTGTTGCACACCCCGCCGCCTCCTGCTCACAAATAAAACTAGTCATCCTTTGCCTTCTCTCTGGTTATGTGGCCTTACTAAAAGCTTTCCATGAATCACCTGACCCAAGGCCTGGTCCTCCGCATTGTACCTGGCCAATCACATCCTTTAGATCTAATGAGCTCCTGGCTAACTGGACGGCCACTTTTGGATTCCACTTCCTTCCTGCTTTTATGATTTGCGCTGCTGCTTTTACCACTGCATCTTTCAATCCTGACAAAATCATCTCACGACTCACCTTAGCACATTTAAATTCTTCAACTAAACTTGAGTGGTAGCTCCAGTACCCCTCTCCCATACCATGCCACGCTACTTAAACACTGCGGCATCCCTAGCCACTTGGCCACCTAATACGAAGCAGTAAGCCAAACTGCAGACACCACAATTTCAGCTTTCCTGTCAAACACAGCCTTCAGCAGTTCAGCTTTTAGTCCCACAACTTGTCCTGTATCGTTTAGCACTGCACTATATCATCTACCTAAACTCTTTGCTGGTCTCTTCGGTACTGTAGGCCTGACACTCAGTCCTTTGTGTCTAATCCAAAGCCACACTGACCTGTAGTCCTCTGTGTCTAATCCACAGCCAGACTTACTTGCACTCTTCTGTGTGTCTAATCCACAGCCATATTGGCCCACAGTCATACTGACCTGTAGTCCTTCATACCTAATCCACAGCAAGACTGACCTGCACTCTTCTGTGTGTCTAATCCACAGCCAGACTGACCTGCAGTCCTTCCTGTCCAGCCCATAGCCACACTGGCCCACATTCCTCTGTCTAATCCACAGCCATACTGACCTGCACTCTTCTGTGTGCTTAATTCAAAACAGTACAGATTCTCTCTGATCAGTGTCTAATCAACAGCCATACTGACCCATATTTCTCTGTTTCTAATTCACAGGTATACAGACATGCACTCCTGTGCCTAAATGTCAGCTGTGCTCACCTGCAGTCTTCCATGTGTTAATTCACAGGTACACTGATCCATATTTCTCTTTGCATTTGATCAACATTGATACTCCATATTTTTTGCCATCTCTGCCATTATATCCAGCCACCAGTCTACAGCTCTATCTAGTCATATGTCTACAACTACTTGCAATTACAATTCTGATCTGACCTCTTTCAGGTACTGAAAGCCTCTTGGAAGAAGAAAACACTTTGGCAACAGACAGATGTACAGATAGCAGAAAGGACAATCTGTTCATCTCATCTTGTATTGTGCCATCAAACTGTGAGAAGTGTTTATGGGCTGAACGTGACGCTCTTTAAAACCGAGGCTGGCAGAACCGGAAATTCTACCTTCATAATTCAATTACAGTCTACAAAAGGAAATTTCAGAATAAATAGTGTGAAGATCACGAAGTATCTGGTATGGCATTTATTTGTTTACATACACGTCACAGGAACGCACACTGCACATGGCTGAAAAGTCTACTGAATGTAGTTCTTCATTTCCTAACTTTTAAAAAGCATTTGGATTTTACTTTAAATTGTTTTTAATAATAATTAAAATACCATGCATTTAAATGTAGCACTTTTTTTTTGCTGTAAGAAGAATATCCTTTTATTTTTGCCAGGCACAGAGTTTAATTGTTGCTTCC
Source organism: Hoplias malabaricus (assembly GCF_029633855.1). Taxonomy (NCBI): domain Eukaryota; kingdom Metazoa; phylum Chordata; class Actinopteri; order Characiformes; family Erythrinidae; genus Hoplias; species Hoplias malabaricus. Next base: position 68,399,403 of record NC_089820.1, read on the forward strand.
AAATTTGAATTGAAAATTTGAAAATTAAAAGGTGAATTCTGCTATTTAAACGTGAGTTTAATGTGCTGAAGTTAAGTTAGTTAGTAGTAGTTTTATTATAGTGTTAAGTGTCATGTGAGTAATGGTTAAAATCTGGTTTAAAAATATTAAATTTCAGTAACAGTTGTTCTCGCAGTAGAAAATAAAAGGTTTGCACATGGTGGAAAAAATTTAGACAGTAATTCACTACTCTTTCAATGATTTATCTTTCAATAATATCTTTAATAGATGTATTCCTATTAAATCAGTATTAATCAAAGCAAATTCTGCAATGTGATTAAGATGATTACATGAGTGATGCATTCTATGTATTCTATTCTACTAGCACCATTTGCTGACTTCATGCTACGTTTCTACAAATGACCAACTAAGCAACAATAAACTTAAAAGACATGTAACTATTGTTGCAAATATTGCAAATTTTCTTTCAATTTACAATTTTTTAATATTAAATATTTAAAAAAAATGCTTTCTGATGCATTTGATATATGAACAATGCATTATTCTTACCATTTGCTATCTTAAAGCATGTGATTTTTCATTAATAACATTTTGTTACAAGGTCCCCACAAGTCAAATGGAAATCTGTGTGAATTATGCAAATAATATGTATATGAGGTCCCCATCAGTTATGTTGACTTGATATTTTTGAGGTCCCCATTTAGCACGATCAGAGCAGATACTTCAACTTTTCTGAAGTTTAAAGACGTGTATATGCTCACAAAGCTATAGTTAGTGTACCTGATTTTTTTCATACCCCTAGGACCTTTAGAAAGGGTGGTCCCCACAAGTGATGTTCAAAAAGCTGGTCCCCATCAACCATGGAAACCAGTATGTGTGTGTATGTCAGTCACCCCTCCCTTTTCCCTTCTATGTGTGTGTATGGTCAGCTGAGAGAATTGAGTGCCGAGTGCAGGTGGGGGAATGGCCACCCCCCTCCTTTCTTTGTTCATCATGAGTGTGTGGGTAGAACTGGTCTTTTCTTTGCACTGTAAAGAGAATACATTTTCTGTGTGTGTATTTAAAGAAAGTAGCAAAAGACACCTCAGCCCATACAGTGTCAGAGAGAAAGAGTGTCAGAAAGTGTTTAAAGAAAGTGGGAAAATATGATTGTCACGCCTTCGTCCTGTCAGTCTGTTGTCCCCGCCATGTGCTTTATTTGCACATGGCTCTGTTTTGTTTATGTTCTAGTCTCCGCCTTTGTCCCGCCTCCTCGTCTGTCATCTGTTAACCCGTCCTTCTCGTTATCTGTGTCAGGTGCGTCTCGTCAGTGTCTTGTATTTAAGTCCCCTTCCTACACTTCCTGTTTGTTGGTCATTGTTCTATTGTTCCGTGTATCCAGTCAAGTCTGTCGTGTTCGTTAGTCTCTCCGTTGTTAGTTTTCACGTTGTCGCTGTATTTCCTTTGTCGTTTCGTTCTTTCGTCTGTCTGTCCCGTTAATCCTGTTCTACTCCCCGTGTCCCGTTTATCCTGCCTGGATCCCCGTTTCTTGTCTTTTGTTTACAGTCTCTTTGTTTTGTTATTCTTTGTCATTAAAAGTATCTGTGCTTTAGCGAATGCGTCCGCCCTCAGTCAGTCCGCTCCGTGATTCCTGACAGAATGACCAACCACAAGGACGCAGCTAGCGCGGATTATTATCTCAAAGGGTGTGCCGTTCGCCGGACTCCATTCCACACAGGCCCCAAAGATCCTGTGGGGGAGGCTTTGAAAGCGGCCTCGGAATGGAGTCGCCGGCTCCAGCTCCTGCCTGGCGCTGTTCCGGATCCTATAGCAGAGGAGTCGACTCGGGAATCGAGTAGTTGCGCCAGCGGGAGTCGAAAGAGTCGGCGGAAGAACCGTGCTGGAGTTCCCCCCTCGCTGGAGGATTACCCCCTCAGGTCCGGGGAAATTTTTGGGGGGGCGTTAAGGGTAGGGGCTGTTAGCCTCACCTCCGTAGCTCTGAGGTCTGAGGCTAACAGGGGCGCACCTCGAGGTGATCTAATGGGTGCGCCTGTGAAACCCCCTAAACCCTTTACAGCTCCAGCGCGAGCCCGGCGAGCAGCACAAACTCCTGTCCTCGAGAGCGCGGCACCTCCAGCCGCGCCTATCTTCGTGAGCGCGGCGCGCGCCTCTCCTGTCTTCGTGAGCGCGACGCGCGCCTCTCCTGTCTTCGTGGACGACGTCACAGATTCATCTGCCTCCGTGGACGTCGTCGCACGTTCTCCTGTCTTCGTGAGCGCGACGCGCGCCTCTCCAGTCTTCGTGGACGACGTCGCAGATTCATCTGCCTCCGTGGACGTCGTCGCACGTTCTTCAGCCTCCGTGGACGACGTCACAGGTTCCCCTGCCTCCGTGGACGACGTCGCAGGTTCCCCTGCCTCCGTGGACGTCGCTGCAGGGCTTCCTGTCTCCGTGATGGCGGCACCTGCCGCTCCTGTCCCCGTGATGGCGGCACCCGCCGCTCCTGTCCCCGTGACTGTGGCTACGGCCTCTCCTGTCCCCGTGACTGTGGCTACGGCCGCTCCTGTCCCCGTGACTGTGGCTACGGCCGCTCCTGTCCCCGTGACTATGGCGGCACCCGCCGCTCCTGTCCATGTCCGTAGGTCGGCCCGAAGGACTTCGGGGCCGATCCCCAGAACTGTGCCATCAGACTGCCCCACAGACATTAGCCAGCCCTGGGCACCCCCCTGTTATATTGGTTCCCTTTTCTGTCCCTGTCTTGGTTCCTGTCTCTGTCCTTGTCCCAGTACCCATGTCAGCCTTTGTCTCTGTCCCTGTACCTGTTACTGTATTCATGTCTGTCCCCGTAAACGTCTTGGTCCCTGTTCCCCTGTCAAGTCCAGTCCAGTCCACTGTCAGTCCTGTCCAGTCCCCGTTTCAACCCTCTGTCTTGTCTCACGTCCAGTCCCCGTTTCAACCCTCTGTCTTGTCCCCATTCCAACCCTCGGTCCCGTCTCCTGTCCAGTCCCTGTTTCAACCCTTTGTCTTGTCTCACGTCCAGTTCCCGTATCCGTCCAATGTCCAGTCACCTGTCTTGTCTCCGGTCCAGTTTCCCTTTCAATCCCCTGTCCAGTCTCCAGTCCCGTCTCCGTTTCAGTCTAGTGTCATGTCACATACCCCTGTCCAGTGTCTTGTCCCGTCTCGTCACCAGTCTCTGCTCCCGTCCATTCCCAGCACCCAGTCCTGTCATCAGTCCCGTCTCCATTCCAGTCCCCTGTTCTGTCACCTGTCCATGTCCAGTCTTCTGTCCTCAAACGTGTCCAGTCTCCGTATCCGTCCCACGTTCAGTCCCCGGTCTTGTCTCCAGTCCAGTCTCCTGTCATGTCCCATGTCCAGTCTCGTATATTCGGTCCTGTCGTGTCCCCAGCTCCTGTGTCTGTTCCCGTCCTGTCCTGAGTCCTGTCTCACTTGGTTCCTTGTCTTGTCTTAGTCTGTCTTGTTTTCCGTGCCCTCTCCTGTGCCAGCTCCTGGGGGGTTTAGGAGTACGCGCCCGGGAGTTGCGCGTTCTTGGGGGGGGCATCTGTCACGCCTTCGTCCTGTCAGTCTGTTGTCTCCGCCATGTGCTTTATTTGCACATGGCTCTGTTTTGTTTATGTTCTAGTCTCCGCCATTGTCCCGCCTCCTCGTCTGTCATCTGTTAACCCGTCCTTCTCGTTATCTGTCTCAGGTGCGTCTCGTCAGTGTCTTGTATTTAAGTCCCCTTCCTACACTTCCTGTTTGTTGGTCATTGTTCTATTGTTCCGTGTATCCAGTCAAGTCTGTCGTGTTCGTTAGTCTTCACGTTGTCGCTGTATTTCCTTTGTCGTTTCGTTCTTTCGTCTGTCTGTCCCGTTAATCCTGTTCTACTCCCCGCGTCCCGTTTATCCTGCCTGGATCCCCGTTTCTTGTCTTTTGTTTACAGTCTCTTTGTTTTGTTATTCTTTGTCATTAAAAGTATCTGTGCTTTAGCGAATGCGTCCGCCCTCAGTCAGTCCGCTCCGTGATTCCTGACAATGATAAAGCATGAAAGATTTAGAAATCAATAGGGAAAGAAATTTGTGATGGTAAATATTATGGGCTTCGTTCAAGGACAGGTAGCGTAAATTATTCATGAACCTCAAATTGAGGGTTTTGATATTTGTTATGAAAATGAGCCTTGAACAGAAGACGTTTTTAAATAAAAAGTAAAAACAATGAGCTTTCTGGGAGACTGTAAAATAAAGAAAACAGTAGAAAATGAGCTCCAGAAAGACGTTTCTTATGAGCTTTCTGGGAGACTATAAAACAATGAGCTCCAGAAAGATGTTTTTTAGATGCTGAGAATAGAAAAAAAGGAGAGCAAGGGGTTAAAGCTGAGAGTACATTGGGGAAATTGTAAGGTGTAATCATGGATAAATTAGTATTGGAGAAAAAGGAGAAAAATTTTGAAGTCTCCATATGATGGCTTTTATTGGGGAAAAAGAAGAGATCACGGTCTAAAGTTCCTCTCAGTTTCGTTGCATCTTTGAGATCTTATGCTTTGTCGGGGGGGTCTCCTCTGACAAGTGTGTAAGGCCTAAAATTCACTCTTGAAAAAGAGAGAAATGGCAGGACTTTGATTTGTGACGTACTGATAAAAGCCACGTTGATTTGGTCTAAAATGGAAAATAATAGTTATTTGGGGAAATTAAAAATATACATTTATAAAAAATATTGATGTATAGTGCTGTACAGGGGTTTGGAGCTCCTGAGATTGGGTGTGTTTGAACTAGGTTTTTTTTTTCCAATGGGTGTAGTGCGTTTATGGAGTTTTTGCTTAACCCCAGACCCACTCAAAGGAATGCAGCTGCAGGAGAGCATTGTGTGTGTACAAAGAGACAGGATGAGGATTAAGAGATACACGTGTGCTGAGCTTAAATTATATAAATGATACCAGTAATAATTGGAATAACATACACATTGTTACGTTTCAGTCTAGGGGATGGGTAGAAAGAGGAAAAAAAAAAAAGAGAAACTCACACAGTTTAGAAAAAATGAAAAACTTGTATTTACAAAGAAAATATTGATATTAAACAAAATCAAACAAGCAAATCTTATCACAACACACAAAACTTAAAGCCATATCTCCAGGGGTAAGCCACGGCCAAAATAACAAACATAACCCAACACTAACTTTGCTATTCAAACCAAATAAACAAATAAATGACAATAAATAACCCTGACTCCCTATCTAAACATAAACCAAGAGAAAAATGATAAACTCAAAAGGCGCTTACCCCCTTCCGGCACAGGTGACCACAAAAATAATAAACAGAACAGAATCAACCCACACAAGGAAACACACAGTCTCCAGAAGTTCACAACTAACACACACAAGGAAACACACAGTCTCCAGATATACACAGAAGTTCACAATTTGAAAAGAAAAGCCTTCCGATCTTCAGCTTCCTGCTTCTTTTATAGGCAGACACAGGAAGCACCTCAGTAGCCAGCAATACCAGATCTCTCCACAGCTCCACCTAAAGACAGGGAGGGATAGCAAGACAAGAAAAGGAAAAGGCATACAACCCGTAACACCCCCCCACCAAAAAAATTCTTTAGGGGTATAGAGAGCGTGACAGGGCATCAGCGACAACATTATCTGACCCCTTTTTATGTTCAACAATGATATGAAATGGTTGAATAGACAATGCCCACCGCATTAAACGATGATTTTTATTACACATTTTGGAGAGGAAAACAAGAGGGTTATGATCCGTATAGACTCTAGTAGGAGAGGAGTGTGAATTGAGATAAACCTCAAAATGTTGTAGAGCTAGAAGCAATGCCAGCGTTTCTTTCTCTATGGTGCTGTAGCGTAACTGGTACCTAGTGAACTTTTTAGAAAAAAAACATACAGGATGTGGCACCCCTCGGATGTCATCCTGAATCAGCACAGCACCTGCACCACTATCACATGCATCCACTTCCAACTTAAATGGTCCTGAAAAATCAGGGGCACTCAGAACGGGAGCACTACACAAGAGAGCCTTTACATTGTCAAAAGCCCTCTGACAATCACTAGTCCAAATGTAATTCACATGACCTTTGAGCAGATCTGTTAAAGGGAGTACCACGACAGAATTTTTACAAAAAGAGCGGTAGTACCCAGCCATTCCTAGAAATCTCCGTAGTTCACGTCTAGTACGTGGAGCAGGAAAATTCAGAACAGCCTGTACTTTATCCTTTGGAATACGAACTTTCCTTTTACGGTCAGGAGTAGACACAACATAATTGACCTCATTCAGTTTCTTGATAACCTCATATGGACCAGAGAACTTTGCCCGTAATGCAGAACCAGAAACCGGCAACAACACTAAAACCTGGTCATGAGGCTGAAATTCCCTCAATACTGCCCGCTTATCATAACATACTTTCATGGAAGACTGTGCAGATAAAAGATTTGTCTGTGCCATTTCACAGGCCTTGTGGAGTTTCTCACGAAATTTACTGACATACTCTAACAAAGTACCACGACTGGAACATCTTTCAGCCAACAGTTGGTCTTTTAACAACTTTAAGGGTCCCCGCACTGTATGCGCAAACACCAGTTGAGTTATAGCAAACATTAGGAGAGGCAAACCCTCATCTCAGTCTTTCCCAGTTTCCAAACAGAAAATACGCAACTGAGATTTGAGAGTTTGGTGAAACCGCTCAAGAGCACCCTGAGACTGAGGATGAAAGGCTGAGGAAGTTTGATGCTCCACCTGCAGTTGCTGAAGCACTTGCGCAAAAAGCTTAGCAGTAAAGTTTGTTCCCTGGTCTGTTTGAATGGTTTTAGGCAGACCAAAAATAGAGGAAAAACGTACAAGGGCTCTAGATATAGATTTAGCAGTTATATTACGCAATGGGAAAGCATCTGGAAAACGAGTAGACAAACACATGATAGTCAGTAAATACTGGTTACCACTTTTTGTCTTAGGAAGAGGACCAACACAGTCCAACAATAAATGTTCAAACGGCTCCCCCATGGCAGGTACGGGACACAGAGGTGCCGGGGGAATGCTTTGATTAGGTTTTCCAGCAACTTGACAAACGTGGCAAGAACTACAAAATTTCACTATATCAGCCCTAAGTCCTGGCCAAAAGAAATGCTGCAGAACACGCTTATAGGTTTTATTAATACCAAAATGTCCTGCCATTATATGATTATGGGCAAGGTTTAACACTTGGGACCTAAACTGTTCAGGTACTACCACTTGGAACACAGTATTCCAATCAGTAATCTCTGAAGGCGGTGACCATTTTCTCATTAAAACTTTGTCTTGTAGAAAGTAAGCAACAGAAGATACCCATATTTGATCAGGGGCTACGACTGCAGACCTGCATTTAGCCAAAGAGGGATCTAGTTCTTGGGCAGATACCAACTCAGCTCGATTAACAGGAAGAGACAACACACAATCAGCTAAAGCCAAGTCTCTTTTACAAACAGAGTTGTTTGCCGGTAAAGGAACAGAGGAATCTCCCTTTATTTCCTGACTACTTGTAAATAAGTTGCTAAGATCAAGTACATCCTGGTTAGAGCATTGGGATCGAGTTGTGACACACAGGAAAAACAGAAGGAAATTCTTCTTGTAATTCATCCAACTCATTTAAGAAAGGTTCAGACACAACCTCTGGGATGGGGAACACTTTTCCACCAGCAAGGTCATTACCTAGTATCATATCCACCCCTTCAACAGGTAATCTATTACTCAAAGCAATTCTAACCCTTCCACTGACCAACTCGGAATGTAAATGAACGTAATGCAACGGCACACTCATGGGGGACAAATCTATCCCACATACCACCACATAAGAGCCACAAAAAGAGTGTTCACCCAAATCAAGCACATCACTAGAAAGAAAGGACTGGGCTGCCCCGGTATCCCATAAAATTTTAACTGCCACAGTACCCTCATCACTTTTAGACAGAGAAACACAACCATCCAGTATAAAAGGCTGGAAAGTAACATCACATATCTCCTGACTTTGTAAAGCCTCCACAGTATTAGCCGTGGCAGCAGACATACAAGCCACATTCTTAGGTTGATTTCGTTTTTTATTCCAGACTTTACAGTCCGCAATCAAGTGACCAGCTTGCCTACAATAAAAACACACACGGTTCTCAGAAGTTTGTGAGGAAGAATGAACAGCAGGAGTATTAGGAGACTTCTCTCGTCTTGATGACCTCTGGAAGGTTTGAGTCACCGGAGACGACCCTGCTTTACCCCTTTTGTCCCTACCACCAATTACAGAAGAGGTAGCATTACCAGACGGAAAAAACGTTTTGTGGGTTAAAACAAATTCGTCTGTTAAAACAGCAGCATCTGACAGTGTAGAAACCTTCTTCTCGTTTAGATGGACTACAATAACTTCAGGCACAGAGTTTTTAAAATCCTCCAATAATAGTAATTGTTTCAACTGAGGCAAAGTAGTCACTTTAGACGCTGAACACCACTTCTCAAACAAGACAGTTTTCTCACGAGCAAACTCAACAAATGTCTGGTCTGCAGATTTTCGGTGTGACCTAAATCTTTGACGGTACGCCTCAGGCACCAACTCATAGGCTCTTAGAACAGCAGCCTTAACCTTTTCATAATCAAGGCTCTGTTCAACACTCAGGGATGAACACACTTCCTGCGCTTTACCATGTAATTTGCACTGGAGAAGTAAAGACCACATATCTTTAGGCCAGTGCAAGGTAGCTGCTACTCGCTCAAATGCAGTAAAATAGGAGTCAACTTCAGATTCTCTAAATGGAGGCACTAGAGAGATGTGCTTACTGATATCGAATTCAGGCAGGTGTGAAGCAGTATGCCTGGAGGAGGAACCTTTATTAGCCTCCAATTCCAAGGCACGAACCCGCAGCAACTGTGTCTCATGCTCTTGCTGCTTTATAGCAAGATCCAACTCCTTTAGCTTAATAGCCAAGTTCAAGTTCATCTCAGTAAGTGGACCAACTCCAGATGGAGAAATAACCAGATCTATGCCAGATGGTATACCTGGTGACTGTCCAGTAGCCTCCGCCACTGTCGAGACATCTGGTTCACCTGAGGCAACACCAACACCGTCCACACTAGACAACATGGCTGGATCTATACTTGCAGCACTCCTTGTATCAGGGGACACAGGCACATGTCTGTCTTCACGAAGCCGAGAAATCAACACATCCCGTATTTCACCTACTCTAGCTGAGCGAGGTATTGAAATGTCATAAAACTCAGCAATCAACAATAAATCAGCCTTTCGACAATCCCACAAATCCTCTACTGATGGAGACAAAACAAACTTCTCCAGGTCAAACTCCATACTGCACCCAAGGGAAACACACAACACCTGCCCCCACACAAAAAAAATAAGACGAGCCCCCACTTGTTACGTTTCAGTCTAGGGGATGGGTAGAAAGAGGAAAAAAAAAGAGAAACTCACACAGTTTAGAAAAAATGAAAAAAACTTGTATTTACAAAGAAAATATTGATATTAAACAAAATCAAACAAACAAATCTTATCACAACACACAAAACTTAAAGCCATATCTCCAGGGGTAAGCCACGGCCAAAATAACAAACATAACCCAACACTAACTCCAACCCCAACACTAACTTTGCTATTCAAACCAAACAAACAAATAAATGACAATAAATAACCCTGACTCCCTATCTAAACATAAACCAAGAGAAAATAGATAAACTCAAAAGGCGCTTACCCCCTTCCGGCACAGGTGACCACAAAAATAATAAACAGAACAGAATCAACCCACACAAGGAAACACACAGTCTCCAGAAGTTCACAACTAACACACACAAGGAAACACACAGTCTCCAGATATACACAGAAGTTCACAATTTGAAAAGAAAAGCCTTCCGATCTTCAGCTTCCTGCTTCTTTTATAGGCAGACACAGGAAGCACCTCAGTAGCCAGCAATACCAGATCTCTCCACAGCTCCACCTAAAGACAGGGAGGGATAGCAAGACAAGAAAAGGAAAAGGCATACAACCCGTAACACACATAAAATAAGGTAGGGAATTAATGTGGATAAATTAACATGTATATATTTATTTTTGTCAAGCAAATTTGTGTTACAGGACCACCAGAATAAAGCTGAAAGCAGGTGGTGCCATCAATACAAGGTAGAAGGAGAGAGACAGAGAGAGAGAGAGAGAGAGAGAGAGAGAAAAGCCAAACTGAGTAAGGGAAGTGTGAATTTATTCTCACACATATACACAAACACAGGATTAGTTTAATTACACTATGAACACACAGTTTAAGTTGAAGCAGTGAAGTAAAAATGGGGAATAACTTAATAAATCCCGAAAAAAGATATTACACCATTTTTCCTGATGTTGTCTGAAGGGGTGGGAACGAAGGTAGAATTGTCAGAATGCATGAAGCAGTGGAATAAAAAAAACAGCTAAAAAAGAAAAGCATTGGCCGCTTAGAAGTTCATTTGATGTTGAATTATGTCAGGAGGTGAGAGAGATGGTGGAAAGGAAAATTACTAGAACTAAGGCCCAGGTAGAGAGAAAATTACATTGCTTAGCAATAAATAACAAGCTTTTGAAACCCATGCAATTAAAATGAGAGGAAAAAGTTCAGGAGAAAGAAAGGGAATTTCCTGGAAAAGATAAGAGACACAGTGACGAAGGAAGACAGGGAGTTAAAGATAGACCCCCACCGTATGCACCTGAAACACAGTATGCAGCAGACAAGACAGCCAGAAGCACAACAGTATCAGAGATCTCCTGTATACTGCTGCACTTGTGGTAAGCCAGGCCACTACAGTTGTGATTGCCAGAGTCAAGAATGGTATTGAAGGTGCCCAGGAGACCTAAGGGGGGAGTATATAAATTTGGTTGTGTTACAGGTACCGTATAACAGCACCGAAGTAACAGTTAATTCCTGAAAACAGGAGAGAAATAATGAGGCAGGGAGGCAGGTCTTAGCGTTACCGAGTTCTCTTGAGCTATCTTTTATTAAATTATTATATTTTCTTCATGTACATACATGGTCTTATTCCCTCAATTCACTTAATCTTCAAAGTGTCTTTATAAAAACAAAAAGATATTACCAATGTTCACATTGAATACAAAAATATGAAATCAATTCTAACCACACGTTCATGTCTTTTGTTCTTTTAATCACATATACTGTGTACTATTTTAATACATTAAGTGACCACCCTAAACTCTATTTAACATACAATTATGAACTGTACTTTTAGCACTTAAATATTCAGTGTTTTTCATACACTTCAGATGTATCAAAATTAGTTTAAGTGTACTGCAAGAGATTCTCTGTACTAACATTGCTTCTGTAAAATTACACATCAAATGCTTTTTTTATATTCTACATGAAAAACAGTTTTATTATAAAACTAACAAAATAGCAAGAAACATATAACGTTTGGTGGGAGACTCATGTGACCTATGCTAACTTAAGATTCTCTAACAAAAGAAATTTGTGGCGCCATTAGCCAGCTACACTCGGCAGAGCTTAGTTTTCTCATTCCAAAAAGAAGCATATATTACAACAAAATGATTATCTTAATGCAAATTATTCCATGAAAAGTGCTGGCTCACAACAATGTGTTTTTTTATGACATCTTTAAAGAGATATTTTACATTACCAACCTGAAAACAGGAGAGAAATAATGAGGCAGGGAGGCAGGTCTTAGCGTTACCGAGTTCTCTTGAGCTATGAGATTAAAAACATTAGCATATGAATAATGAGAATATGACCGTATTCTCCCAAATTAAATACATTCCACACCACACTTCAGAGGAGTACAGCAAATAAAACATTATATACAAAAAAATTTAAATATTCACCAAAATGAATGTGACCACACTTTTGTGGGCGTCACAGTTGCCTCAACAATGGTAAATAAAGAACTAGTAAAGCCAATTAGCATAAATGGTTAACACTTTGTGAAAAAAGTGATTCAAAAATTTCACAAGCACTGAGAATCAAACACAGACTAGGGTGTGTTTATCATCCTCAGTCACAAGGCAGAGTAGAAAGGCAAAATGAAATAATTTGTGCAAAGATTGCAAAGATTATGGCAGATAGAAAACAGAAAAAACCTTTAGCATTGCTGAGCATGAGAATGCCAACCAACAGAGTCACTCACCTAACGCCTCATGAAATGTTAACTGGTCGACCAATGCCAGTAACATATTTAAAGGGACCCACCTGTGGCCCCAACCTTGAACAGTTGCAAAAAGAACTACAAGAGTATGTCAAGTGAAGGAAAAAACAAACAAAAAAAAACACTCCCATCAGCTACATCCACTGTGCAACAACAAAGCACAGACACAGGAGCAGAAGCAAGGGCAGCACCAGACGTCATCAAGCCAGGTCCGAGCAGAGAACAAAGACCGGTAACTAGGAGCGTCACTAGAGTCTAGGCAACGGCTGGCAAACAGTCATCGAGACTCATTTTTATTTTTATTTTTTAGCTCAGTTTGAGGAGTGAGCCAAGCACCGCCTCTGCTGCAGTAACAAAAAAACAGAACAACTCATTAACTCTGACTGTATAATTTGACATTATGCCTGGTTGGCATCCATTTAGACATCCTGGACTTTGTGGACTGAAGGGAATCACTTGTGTATTGTTTATGTTGTCCAGCATCATTGTGATAATCATTCTGTCTGCAGGTATTTCTTACACAAATTATGACCCACAAGGTAACCTGAATGATACACATGTTCACACCACTATACACATCCACACAGGTCAGAATAAATGACACAGGTCTAGTTCTTAATTTCACTCGAACGTGAGAAGCGAGCAGTAGTCTTATCTCTAGTATATTCTGCAGTAAAGCAGTCCTGGAACACATCAGAAGGATTAGTTTGTGAACGCTACTGTCCAATAAATAGTCAGCAGGTTTGCATGGGGACATTAAGTGTTTCACCAGGAGAATACAATGTACTTAATGCTTACATAAGCCAGGTATATCTAACTGTACTCAAATTCCAAATTGTGTTAATCCAGCTTCAACAAAACTAAGACAACAGTTTCATAAGATACGTTGTGCCTTGGCACTAATAATGGTACATCACCTCAATCAGTCCAAGATAGAGCAAGATTATTTTGTGAAATATCAGAATTTAGGAGCTAATGATACAGTTACAGACATAAAGGGTATGTTTTTGCTTTTGTTTCTTCTTATTTTGTTTTTATTGGGAAGTTGTGTTATACCATTTATTCGCAGCATGGTGGGTAAAATTATGTCTGGACTCACAGGACAGTATCCCATACTTCAACCTGTACAATCCAGTGGATCTTCTTGAACTATTCGTCTGACATGTCATGTCCGACCTTACACCAACTCGGATCGTCAAGTCATCTGACTCAGGTGAAGTGCTGGGAACCTCTCCCTATACGTCAGCAACGTGCCTATCCACGTGATGTAAAATCACAATAGGTAGAAGACAATATATATTATTATTATTATATATACACAATATATATTAACAACTATATAAATAAATATATGCACCTTTATTTACACTTATAAGAAGATGCAGTGGTTCACGACTAGTAGTCGTGAAAGGGGGGAATGATGGAGAATTCACTTTTTCATAGATCAGGCATGGGACATTTCCCCAGAGGCAAAAATATACAGACATGTTACTGCAATAAACAAATAATATAGAAAACATGTGACTGTAATAAACAAATAATATAAAGACATGAGAATTATTTTAAACAAACAAGTTTTATGGCAAAAAATATTAAAATGGTCAAAGGGATACTTGAGGGATCATCTGAGCTTTCACACTGGTGCCAGTTCTCATCCCTGTTCTCGTTACTCGAGTTAGGACAGGGGCTTTTATCTAGGGTTTCGCCACGTTTGTGTGAGTTTTGGGGACACCCGTAGTCCACATATTTTCCTTAGATGCTGGCTTCTCATGCCTACTGGCCGGGAATTTATTCTGACGGTGCCCTGAAAATTAACAGATTAACACAGGGGTTTGAGTGATGTTGGGTTTCACCTGACCATTGAGGACTGGAGGGAGGAGAACTCCTATTGGATTGTAATGGTTTATTATTCTCCTGATTTTCTGTAAGCCTGTGAGATGGAGAGGATACCATGATTCAGCCTTAGGGGCTTATTCTAGCTCCATGGGGGAAGGCTGAGTATAACTGCAAACATTTTGTGGTATTTCTGGTCATTGGTTTAAAGTTTGCTGGTCTTTAAAAAAGCCTCTGAGTGCTAAGTCATGCAGCTCTTTGCTAGAGAAGGTGCGTGGACATGCTGCAACCCCTAGATAATGACTAGTGTTGGGATGGAGATTTAGGACAAACAGTGTTTTGAAATTCAACTCTACTTCCATTCCCGGTTCATTTCAGGGCCAGAACTATACTTGTCTATAGTGATAGTACTGATGGTGTGTCTGCCTGTGAAAGCTGATTGGAGAACTTATTCTCCAAAGCGTCACAGAGCACATCATATTGTTTCCTGACATAGTTGGATTGCCGTTCAGTGAAACTGCTGACTGCCCTGCTTGATGTCATTCTGATCAGGCAGATTCTGTCATCTACCGCGGCTCTGGGGAACCTTTGCAAAAAGTAATCTATATCTTTTAGGTACAAATAGTTTTCATATGAGCCATCCGACTTTGGCTCGAAGCACGTTATGTGGTGCGCAAGTCTGTCCAGGTCCCTGTAGGAGGTAGTCTGGTACTGTGCTGAGGGCACATAGCTAAACTGAGAGAACCCATGTTCAGCTGTGTTTGGGAAGACTCTGTTAGCCTCCAATGGTGGAGCTGGTGTAGGGGCTGTTGGTGCTGGGAAAGGTGACTCAGGAATAACTTTGGACTTTGAATTCTGCAGCTCCCTATGAGTGGGAGTAGTCCTCTGTTGGTTGCTAAATAGCTGTGTGCCTACCTCCTCTAGCTCTGCTTTAGCAATGTTTAGCTTGCTTTCTGTCTCTGACTGCAGGTGCTGAGACAGTTTGAGTTCATCTTTGACTGCAGCAAGTTCTGCTGTTGTTTTTCCATACAGTGGCATTAACTGATCAGGCTCTTTGCGAGCATTTCTGATGTTCTCTATTTTGGGCTGATCATTTGTGTGTTCACTGCTTCTAATTCTATATCCTGGAAAGTGTGTTTGAGTTTTTTTATTGCTCGTGTAGCCATTTGGCTGGCTACATTTATTAAGGCCTCGCCTTTAGGTTCCTCCATTAAATGTAGGACCAAATGCGCAGTCCAAATCGGTCAATCTAAAATGGAGCTTGTCGTTTCTATTTACATTTTTTCACAATCTCAGTTTCCCGTTTAGAAGTCACGTTTAGCAGATTCAAAATTCCAAGGTCAAGAATCTCCTCCACATAGGCGTCAAATAAACAATAAATAAATTAATAATAATAACAACTGTTATGGTGAGTTTGATGTGCTCTCTCCGTGTCCGCGTGGGTTTCCTCCGGGTGACTGTCTGTGAGGAGTGTGGTGTGTTCTCCCTGTGTCTGCGTGGGTTTCCTCCGGGTGACTGTCTGTGAGGAGTGTGGTGTGTTCTCCCAGTTTCTGCATGGGTTTCCTCTGGGTGCTCCGGTTTCCTCCTACGCTCCAAAAACACATATTGGTGGAATGTGTGAGTGTGTGTCACCCTGCGACGGACTGGCGCCCCCTCCAGGGTGTATTCCCACCTTGCGCCCAATGATTCCAGGTAGGCTCTGGACCCACTGCGACCCTGAACTGGATAAGCGCTTACAGATAATGAATGAATGAGGAACTGTTTTTTTTCTTTCTTTACTCTTTATTTAAGCTTGCGTTTTACGTTGAGGAGAACCCTCATTTAATCTGAAAGTCAAATTTAAAATAACCCTAGGAGATAGTGGTGAGTTGAGCTTTAGAGGAGCAGTTCACAATGAATAATAACTGTTTTATAGCTAGCAACATGCTCAGAATATTCAGGTTCTAATTAAATCTATAAAATCCCCATTTTGGTCATTTTTATCCTAGTTATCAATTTACTAAAGACACAGTGCACAAAGGAAGAATAAACTGCAGGCAAATACAATCAAAATACACGTCTCACCTACACCTGTCATTTCAGTTCTGCTTCATTAACTAGAGAGCACTTTTACAGACTTTTCATCTGCAGACCAGAGAATGTTCAAGACTTTCCACCTCATTGAGAAGATGAATCAGTCTGAGGCTCGAGCGGCGTGCAGAACAAACTACACTGACCTGGTCACTGTGTACAGTAAGAAGGACAATACTGCACGAGACGTTGATTGAGCGATATTGTATTGGTCTGAACTGCAATCAGCCAAGCTTTAAATGGTCTAATGGTAATGATGTTAAATTCAGTGATCTGACATGGGACTGTGGGGCAGGGCTCTGCTGTGCTGCTGTGAAGATGGATGGGTCATGGGAAAGTTGTAATTGCACAGAGAAGAAAGCTTTCATGTGCTGTGAACAAGGTAATTACTGACTGTTAATTGTATGAACTGTATATTAATATACTCACTGATATTTCTGATAAAAATCAAGCTCTAATTCTGAGTGTCACTTTTATAAGCATCAGTTTCTGAAGCTTCTGAACAGTGACTGTGATACAGTGGTAGGAACAGCTGTGCAATGGTGTAATAAACTGATCTGCAGTTTGAAACATCAGTGTGGACTGGTCACACAGCAGTTCTCAGATATGAATTATGGTGATTGTATATCATTGCTGTCCAATATAAATTATGTATCTCCAAAAACAGTAATTTACAGTCGACGTCATGAGTGTTTCTAGCCTCTTTTTTAAGTTTTGAGTTAAAGCGCCTGTAAAAATATGAGAAAAATGTCTTTTTTATGGTTATCTCTCATAAATTAAAAAAAATAGTGTGCACGCACACACACTCGAGTGCAGGTTTTCTGACGACTTGTGCTACTTGTCGAAATGTGCTACTATGCAGCTCTGCGAATGCTCAGACCCAAAATATTCATGCTTTTTATGTGATAAATCTTTTTTTAGTCTGTGTTATAGTCTGTGAGTCTGTCATATCCTCAGAATCTGCATATGATCTTCATAATATTGATAACAGATTATTAGAATCAGGGTGTGATTTGAATAAGACTAGCCCACAGCAGCTCAGTATTTTAGGAAAAAATGCTATAAGTTGATATTAATCTATTTTGCTAGTACGGACCACGCCCTCAGAGGCTGAAACGGGGAGGCAAACTCAGAAGTCTTTTGGGGAAGAGTTTAGGGCGGCTTATGAATGCGTATGAAGCCGGACCCCCCCGTTGGATAAAGTAATATGAGAAAAGGGTGGAGATGGGGTGGAGGTGGGAGCGAGTTTAAAACAGGAGGCTCAGTGGGCTTGATAAAGGCCGAACACGGCTCCGAATATGGGGATCAGCAGGAATGACTCAGCGCGGAGGAGCGAGCTGACGTCGTGAAGCAGTCGAGTCGAGATCCGTCTCCTGAACTAAATGAGGCGAGTTTGTCTGTCGCAGGAATGACGTGAATTTGCAGGGTATATATAGGGCTGAGAGGAGGAGTTTGGGCGTGGTCCTACTCCCAAAATTATGTTATTAGCATAACTTCACTTATTTGTCTGTTATTAGTTTAAAATACTCATTATTTGTGTTATTTTTGTCAGTTGTTTGGCAGCAGAAAGAGGGAAACTGTGAGAAGAATGGACAGCAAAAAGCAGGTGAGAAAGTTGACAGTTAAAGTTAGTGAAGAGCACATTAGTGATAAAGCCATGACAGCTTTTGTTTTCCATGTGTCTGTGTGGGTTTCCTCCGGGAGACTGTCTGTGAGGAGTGTTGTGTGCTTTCCCTGTGTCTGTGTGGGTTTCCTCCAGGTGCTCCTCTTTCTTCCCATGCTCTAAAAACACATGTTGGTAGGTGGAATGGAGACTCAAAAGTTTCCATAAGTGTGAGTGTATGATTGAATGTGTGTGTGTGTTGCCTGTGAAGGACTGGCGCCCCCTCCAGGGTTTGTTTCTGCCTTGTGCCCAGTGATTCTAGGCTCCCGACCCACCGCAATCCTGAACTGGATAAGGGTTACAGATAATGAATGAATGAATGAATGAATGAAGAACTAGATGCTTCTCTCCATGGCTCTGCTGTAAAAACAAACCCCTACACATCTCTACAACTAACTACAAATAACAAATACAGCAGAAGAGTCGGTTACCAAACAGTGAACTTTGGACAGAGCCGCTTCTTCAGCAGCACTGCTGTGTCTGATCCTCTCCTACCAGTGCAGCACACACTAACACACCACAACAGTGGCAGAGTCACCGCTGCACTGAGCATGATCCTCCACCTAAATCACACCTGCTCTGTGGGGGTCCTGACCTTTGAGGAACAGGGTAAAGGGGGTAAACAAAGGGGGCAGAGCAACAGGTGGACTCCATCACTCAACACAACACACAACCTGCTGCTGAATGTGTGGCAAAACAGCGTGGTCTAAATGCATCTACCAGACAAGCTTTACATGTCTGTAGCACTTTTAACATCCTGTTTTAGTGTGTGTGTGTTCCCTACTCTCGCCTCCAGGGAAGACAAATCAATTGGTCACATCACATTTAGCCTCAATGATGCGCTTCAACCTTTTTATTTCTTGCTGAATTTGGCTTGTAGGCTGTCTCTGTCACTTCAGAGAGTTTATATCTTGTTTTAAAATCCAATCCAAATCCTAAAGTCCTCAAAACCATATAAAATATTAAAAAATATATTAGTCCCACATTAACAATGAGTGTTATTTTCAAAACACAAAGCCCACACATCAGTCTGCCCTCAGGACGACGGGTCTCAGAGTCTTTGATCGAATGTGTATTTATTTATAAGATAACAACATATTAAAGTAACACAAATACATATTTCACCTTAAAATTACAGCTTCAAAATCACTGTGATGCTCCACTGAGCTGTAACATGGAGAACAGAGCCTCTGTCATTGCTTCTCCAGGCTCAGCACGGCAGAAAGTGCACTGTGTAACTTTTGGAGGAGGGTAGTAAACCATCCCCTGCTCTGTTCCTTATGTTACAAAACAGACTTTAGGTTTAGATATTAACAGAATCCGTTTTTAATATGGCTGCCTCCATGTGGGGGACCCATGCTTCAGAGAATAAACTGTATTTATCAGACATTACAAATCAATTTGATTGTTGTTCCTGTTCATTAACAAATTCTAAAAATGATAAATAATCACTTCCATAAATAAATACAGTGGAATTATAGAGTGGTAAAAATAACATACTGCTACTTTAATGATCCACAAGTGACAGGAATCTTATTGAAGATTCTCTAAGTTTGAGCTTCACAGACGGCTCTGAGTTGAGAAATCTCCGTCTTCTGTTTAAATGCTCTCTCTTTGCTGCTGTTGGTCCAGGTCCCTGGGGGCAGTTTAATGGACTTCATCAGCTCAGTGAGTCGATTCTGTCCAATCCTCACCCACAAAGGCCCGGAGACACGCCTCCTTTTCAGCTCAAACCCCACCTCTTTCTGGTCCAGCTCAGACTCAATGCTCAGGAGATCTTTCCTGTTCTCTTTCTTGCAGTAGTCCAGAGCAGAGCTCCAGCTCATAGGCTCAGCACTCACATGGATGGAGGCTGACGGAGGAATAAGAGCAGAAATGAATTTATCAGAAACTGATTTGTGTGTGTGTGTGTGTGTGTGTGTATGAATGCTGAAAACGAGTGATTGTGAAGTCTTGACTTACTGCGGTAGCACAGAGCAAACTGATTATTTTTGCATGGCCCAGTTCCTGTAGGCAGAGCGTCCTCCATCACTCCACTCCCAGTCGTCCCTCAACAGACCGATCCAGAATGATCCACTGCTGTTCCTCCCTTCTTTCTTCACTTCTTCATTTTGGGTCTGATCTCTGATGCTGACCAGATCAGTGTAGAACTTCCTGCAGTGACTCTGAGCTTCGTACCAGGTCAGATTCTTCAGAACTAAACTATAGTTGAAGGTGGGGTCAGTAGCATCTGTGGAGGTTAAGGAATATAAAGATAGGAATAAATAATTAATAGACTGTGGCAGAATTAATTTGGCTGATGTCTCTGTAGTTAATGATCAGTAGTTACCTTGTTTATAGCACATGAAAGTTCTGTTCTCTGTGCACTTAAGACTTTCCCATGATCCATCAGCCTTCAGAGCAGCACAGCAGAGCCCTGTCCCACAGTCCCCTGTCAGATCACTGAATGTAACATAATCACCATTAGACCATTTAGCTCTGGGCTGACTGTGGTACAGACCAATCCAAGGTGGATCAGTCGAGTTCTTGACCAGATCACTGAGTGCAGCATTGTCTTCCTCACTGTACACAGTGACCAGGTCAGTGTAGTTTGTTCTGCACGCCGCTCGAGCCTCAGACTGAATCATCCTCTTCTCAATGAGGTGGAAAGTCCTGAGACGGCTTTGATCTGCAGGATGAAAACCTGGAAACACAATCTCTGGTTAATGTACTAGAACAGAACTGACTTTCTGTTTTCTGAAATGTCCTGTTAAAACCTTGTATATTATGATCTTTAAAAAAGTACATACTTTTTAAATTTTAAACATCCCCCAGGACATTGAGGCATTACTGAAGTCGTAAGAAGGCTAAAGCACTGTCGTTGTGTGTAGTTAGAGTTAAATAATGACCCATTCCATAAGAGACAAACAAATAAATTGTCATTTTAAAGCACTTGTATGTTTCTTCCTCCTGTGTCAGAATGATTGACTCCCCCCATGACACATAGACCTTCACCTTGAAATCCTTGATGGATGGACGCTGACGGAGGTATAAGAGCAGAAATGGATTTATCAGAAACTGATTTGTGTGTGTGTGTGTATGAATGCTGAAAACGAGTGATTGTGAAGCTTTGACTTACTGCGGTAGCACAGAGCAGACTGATTATTAATGCATGGCACTGAGACCCATTTCCCATTGGTCAGACGCGTACAGTTTGATGGTGGTGCTTGAGGATGACTACTTCCCCAGTTCCTGTAGGCAGAGCGTCCTCCATCACTCCACTCCCAGTCGTCCCTCAACAGACCGATCCAGAACGATCCACTGCTGTTCCTCCCTTCTTTCCTCACTTCTTCATTTTGGGTCTGATCTCTGATGCTGACCAGATCAGTGTAGAACTTCCTGCAGTGACTCTGAGCTTCGTACCAGGTCAGACTCTCCAGAACTAAACTATAGCTGAAGGTGAGGTCAGTAGCATCTGTGGAGGTTAAGGAATATAAAGATAGGAATAAATAATTAATAGACTGTGGCAGAATTAATTTGGCTGATGTCTCTGTAGTTAATGATCAGTAGTTACCTTGTTTATAGCACATGAAAGTTCTGTTCTCTGTGCACTTAAGACTTTCCCATGATCCATCAGCCTTCAGAGCAGCACAGCAGAGCCCTGTCCCACAGTCCCCTTTCAGATCACTGAATGTAACATTATCACCATTAGACCATTTAGCTCTGGGCTGACTGTGGTACAGACCAATCCAAGGTGAATCAGTCGAGTTCTTGACCAGATCACTGAGTGCAGCATTGTCTTCCTCACTGTACACAGTGACCAGGTCAGTGTAGTTTGTTCTGCACGCCGCTCGAGCCTCAGACTGATTCATCTTCTCAATGAGGTGGAAAGTCCTGAGACGACTTTGATCTGCAGGAAGAAAACCTGGAAACACAATCTCTGGTTAATGTACTAGAACAGAACTGACTTCCTGTTTTCTAAAAATTACTGTTAAACTTTGTATATTATGAACTTAAAAAAAAAGTACAAGTTACAAACTTATGTACATTTTTTAACTGCCCCCAGGACATTGAGGCATTACTGAAGTCTTAAAAAGGCTGAAGCACTGTCGTTGTGTGTAGTTAGAGTTAAATAATGACCCATTCCATAAGAGACAAACAAATAAATTGTCATTTTAAAGCACTTGTATGTTTCTTCCTCCTGTGTCAGAATGATTGACTCTGCGTGGGTTGTTCATTATTAAAACACATCCCCACATTTACTTATGGCAAGAATGTTGATGTACCATTCACATGGAGCCAATGTAAACTAGATCTTTGTCTGCAGTGCACATAGGGTTTGTTAATATAATCAATAATGACAGCCCTAATCTTCCTGTTTATGTCCAGTGCATGTTATTAGACCATATTTATTTAGAATGTAAGGAAAATGGTCTCCTGAAGAGACTCCTGGAGAGACATTGTGGCCTTGCCCTTAAGCGAGGTAATGCCTCACACTGCAGAACTGGAATCTCAGTCTCAAAAGACAACCTTCAACTCGCCAGATGTGACAGTGTGAGACACTCCCTCGCTTAAGGGCAAGGCCTCCCTGTCTCTCCTCTGGGAAGAGGAAACTCCAGGCAGGAGTCTCACTCGAGTGTGGGAGGCTGGATCTATGGGAGCACAAGCAGAACAGTGGTCCCCCCATGACACATAGACCTTCACCTTTAAATCCTTGAGGGAAACTAAAAATATAGTTTTAATGTTGGGTTTATATCAATATAAATTCTATTAATGAGGCTCTTTAGCCTCTGAATGATGGGGAAAGTGTAAATTCAGCATTAGATCTTTTAAATGACCTCTGTTTTATTATCTATATCAGGTGTGTAACAAATAGTGATCATTGATTGACCATTGATTCTGTACTTTTACACACTGTACTTGAAGTACTCACAGCTGCATTAACATCCTTTATTTTATTAATATTTCCCTGTGTACTCTCTAGCATTAGAGCAACTTTAATCTGGTAAAATCACCCCTAGATAGATGTAGCACACTGAGAAAGTAGAGCATTACTACACTGTAAAGGACATGGTCATTTAAGGTTTGATGTTTATTCCATCATTTCTTCTTGATATTAATGATGTCTACACAGTAATAGTTCATAAAGTCTGGATATTTACCAGAAAGCAGGAGGAGCAGGACAGAGATGAAAGTCATGGTAATGCCACGTCCCTCCGGTGCTAAGCTGGTTCCCGACTGGATTCAGAAAGATTGACAGAGGCAGGAGCACAGCTGCAGTCTTCGTGACGGGCTGCTGTCGCTGAATCAGTAGCATATATTTAATCCATAAAAATGACATTTATTATGGTGATATTACATATTCATGAGTGGGCGGGGTGTTCAGGAGCACACTGCTGTCGTTGTTAGTGGGTAATAAAAGCATTAAGCAAAACTCAGAGTCCAAAACAAAGACAGTCTCCAAGTTAAATGTAAATGAAACCCATGACGCAAACGAACACAGAAAGAAGGCCTTCTAGAGAAGTGCAAAAACAAGAAAAAACTGCAGACGATGACTTACAACAACCAACGAACATCTAGAAACTGGATAATCTTATAATAACGTCACACAAACCTAAGATACATGTTCGTGTGTGAACTATGACAATATTCTGGATCTTCTCTTCCAACAAACATTCATCAAACATGAGGTTAAACCTCACAGGCCTGGTATCATTGCTCATGCCAGTGAAATATATTATAATATTACGGATGGTTTCCGTGATGCAAATCTATTTACGGTCGTGATGATGTTTCTATGAGCAGCCCTTGTTTTTACAGGACACACATTTGCCTTCAGTTACCACAGCTCTCCTCTTCTTTCATAATTTTACAGGCTCCAAACCGCTCCCATGTAAATCATCGACACTGAAACTACAGCTTGTGTTTACAAAGCAGTGAGCTTAGATTAGAAGCAGATGTAGTGGAAACAGTAAAGCACACGTTGTGGTGGCAGAAACACTACATTGACAGGGTCAATGATTATTAATTATTATTTAATTAATAATTAATTATTTTATTCATTTTGCTAAACTCCTTGTTTGGGAGCCGTTAAATAATATGTAGTGTCTTTACCTGTCCAGTTTTAGCTTGGACAATTAGGCCATCTTCACATATTATACAGCAGAATTATTCATTCATTCATTCATTCATTATCTGTAACCCTTATCCAGTTCAGGGTCGCGGTGGGTCCAGAGCCTACCTGGAATCATTGGGCGCAAGGCGGGAATACACCCTGGAGGGGGCGCCAGTCCTTCACAGGGCATAGAGGCACTTGATTAGATTCTTCTCCTCATGTTACGTTGTACATTATTGGACTGAGCAAGTGTGTGTTTGTTGATTTTAAAGGTTTGTTTACTAGTACAGTCTCAGAAATAAACTGTGACTGTGTTTGTACCTTTTGCTGTCACTTGAGGTTTATACAGGTACCACATTAATACCACTGTTGTACCTTTAGTGACAAATACGTACCTGTACCCTGCCTTATTTTCTGACAGTAGTGTTTCTAACGATTGCAGTCAGAAATAAAGAGTGGTGACAATTTAGTCACAGCCCTAAACAATCACTAGATCTGTGAATGATTTCTTTTTAGTGCAGTGCACAATACTTTAAACAGTAAATTATTTTTAAGTAAAAAATGTTGTATATTTTCTGTAGTAAATGTCATTTATGTAGATTTCAGTATCTACTTGAGCACAAACATCTAACATAAAGTAATCATAAATGTTATATGACTCTGTACTGTCTCAGTCAGCAGTAAATAACATAAGGAAATGAGCCCCTGCTAAAAATAAAGAAATGAAATAAAATAAACCAAACGTCACACTCCTTTGAGAAGCGCAGCCCGTCGTGTCTCTGCTCTGAATGTGGTGAAGTGATAAACTTTGGTGTGGTTCAGATGTAATGTGAACATGGAACAATGGGCAGATGAAGATGATTTATCACTGAATTTTCATGAGTAATAGTAATAATAATAATAATAATAATAGTAATAGGTTACATGTATATAGCTCCTTTCTAATACCCATGATTTACTCGATGTTGTTTGAGGTTTGAAAGGTTTGGATGTTGCTTTTTAAAACCATTACATTTCACTCTCTTAGGAGGGTAAACACTTTAAACCAAACACAAAACTAGTGCAGATATTTACAGCGTGGTTCTGTCAACTTTCATAAATTCGTTTACCAGCTCCTGCCCACACTAGGCCTCACTGCTTCACGAGCATTATCTTCAGCATTTGAATAGTTCCACCTCATTCAGTGACACGCTCTTCATCAGGTGAGAGTCTTGTTTACCTTTGTCTTTCTGGAAATGTCTCTGCTACTGATCCGTTATAAAATAATTAGGATGTTATTAGTGAACTCACTATTTTTAATCTGCATTTGACAAAATAGTTACGGCTGTGAGCTAAATCCTCTGAACATTCAGTCTGATACAGTACATCATGTGCTACAGGTTTTAAAACAGTGACGTCCATCTTGGTAAACTACTATTATAATATCATAGGTGAGACATATGCAAAAATAAACAAATAGCAGTGAAATAACAGTGTTGATTGATATTTAAATAAGTTTATTAGCAGTTATAATAATATGGTGTGGACTGATGGAGATACAAAAACAGAGATAAACAGAGATAGATGCAGATAGAAATGGTGATATGTCTTTGTTGTTATAGTTTCAGTGCACAGAAACAAGCTGCAAATCAGTTGTGGTTTTCATACCCCTGCCAGGGACTTTTTATCCCCACGCCGTGCCCTGTCCCTCGTTTAAAAGACACTAAACTGTGAAGTTTAGAGAAAAGAATACGCTCTATTTTAAATACACAGACACCAAACCTGCGCTGGAGGGAGGGGTTTTGTCACCATGGCATAAAAATGAGTTAGTGTTTCCTCACTGTCCTTTACAGTTTTAAACAACGGGAACACCGGCAAAGTGTGTTTATTTACAACTTACTATCTCCGTGTTGAGGTATTGTTCTGTTTAAACAAAACGTGACGAATAACGACATGGGACAGACGTGACGTTCAGACAAAAAAAGGGCTGTGTCTCTTTACAATTGCTCCAACAAGATATGATGTTTTGCTCATGCGCAGTCCAAATCGGTCAATCTAAAATGGATCTTGTCGTTTCTATTTACATTTTTTCACAAACTCAGTTTCCCGTGTAGAAGTCAAGTTTAGCAGATTCAAAATTCCAAGGTCAAGAATCTCCTCCACATAGACGTCAAATAAACAATAAACAAATTAATAATAATAACAACTGTTATGGTGAGTTTGATGTGCTCTCTCTGTGTCTGCGTGGGTTTCCTCCGGGTGACTGTCTGTGAGGAGTGTGGTGTGTTCTCCCTGTGTCTGTGTGGGTTTCCTCTGGGTGCTACGGTTTCCTCCTACGCTCCAAAAACACACATTGGTGGAATGTGTGAGTGTGTGTCGCCCTGCGAAGGACTGGCGCCCCCTCCAGGGTGTATTCCCGCCTTGCGCCCAATGATTCCAGGTAGGCTCTGGACCCAC
The DNA here is from genome assembly GCF_029633855.1 of Hoplias malabaricus. Taxonomy (NCBI): domain Eukaryota; kingdom Metazoa; phylum Chordata; class Actinopteri; order Characiformes; family Erythrinidae; genus Hoplias; species Hoplias malabaricus. The sequence goes on from NC_089820.1 coordinate 68,425,645, forward strand.
TGCGACCCTGAACTGGATAAGGGTTACAGATAATGAATGAATGAATGAAGAACTGTTTTTTTTTCTTTATTTATTCTTTATTTAAGCTTGCGTTTTACGTTGAGGAGAACCCTCATTTAATCTGAAAGTCAAATTTAAAATAACCCTATGAGATAGTGGTGAGTTGAGCTTTAGAGCAGCAGTTCACAATGAATAATAACTGTTTTATAGCTAGCAACATGCTCAGAATATTCAGGTTCTAATTAAATCTATAAGAGCCCCATTTTGGTCATTTTTATCCTAGTTATCAATTTACTAAAGACACAGTGCACAAAGGAAGAATAAACTGCAGGCAAATACAATCAAAATACACGTTACACCTACACCTGTCATTTCAGTTCTGCTTCATTAAGTAGAGAGCACTTTTACAGACTTTTCATCTGCAGACCAGAGAATGTTCAAGACTTTCCACCTCATTGAGAAGATGATGAATCAGTCTGAGGCTCGAGCGGCGTGCAGAACAAACTACACTGACCTGGTCACTGTGTACAGTAAGAAGGACAATACTGCACGAGACGTTGATTGAGCGATATTGTATTGGTCTGAACTGCAATCAGCCAAGCTTTAAATGGTCTAATGGTAATGATGTTAAATTCAGTGATCTGACATGGGACTGTGGGGCAGGGCTCTGCTGTGCTGCTGTGAAGATGGATGGGTCATGGGAAAGTCGTAATTGCACAGAGAAGAAAGCTTTCATGTGCTGTGAACAAGGTAATTACTGACTGTTAATCGTCTGAACTGTATTTGTCAGCTTTTAAATACTCACTGATATTTCTGATAAAAATCAAGCTCTAATTCTGAGTGTCACTTTTATAAGCATCAGTTTCTGAAGCTTCTGAACAGTGACTGTGATACAGTGGTAGGAACAGCTGTGCAATGGTGTAATAAACTGATCTGCAGTTTGAAACATCAGTGTGGACTGGTCACACAGCAGTTCTCAGATATGAATTATGGTGATTGTATATCATTGCTGTCCAATATAAATTATGTATCTCCAAAAATAATAATTTACAGTCGACGTCATGAGTGTTTCTAGCCTCTTTTTTAAGTTTTGAGTTAAAGCACCTGTAAAAATACGAGGAAAATGTCTTTTTTATGGTTATCTCTCATAAATTAAAAAAAATAGTGTGCACGCACACACACTCGAGTGCAGGTTTTCTGACGACTTGTGCTACTTGTCGAAATGTGCTACTATGCAGCTCTGCGAATGCTCAGACCCAAAATATTCATGCTTTTTATGTGATAAATCTTTTTTTAGTCTGTGTTATAGTCTGTGAGTCTGTCATATCCTCAGAATCTGCATATGATCTTCATAATATTGATAACAGATTATTAGAATCAGGGTGTGATTTGAATAAGACTAGCCCACAGCAGCTCAGTATTTTAGGAAAAAATGCTATAAGTTGATATTAATCTATTTATTTGTCTGTTATTAGTTTAAAATACTCATTATTTGTGTTATTTTTGTCAGTTGTTTGGCAGCAGAAAGAGGGAAACTGTGAGAAGAATGGACAGCAAAAAGCAGGTGAGAAAGTTGACAGTTAAAGTTAGTGAAGAGCACATTAGTGATAAAGCCATGACAGCTTTTGTTTTCCACAATGATTTCACACAACCAAACTGAGCATGAACTGTTTATTCTCCACAACCACCTCTTACATTTATTTATACTTCTCAAACGCTTTTGGTTATTATTATTATAATTATTATTATTATTATTATTATTATTATTATTTATTTATTTCTATTTATGTAATTTTCAGTCAATTTCAATTTATTTGTGTATAAATAAATATAAAATTAAAGTAATAAAGATGGAGACCGGACAAGAGCAGGAAGAACCAGGAGAGAAAACAGACCTGTAGTGAGTAGTGGCAAAACAAAACAGTAACTGTCAAAAACTTCCTGTTCACAGTATAAATATATTTATGTCATGGAGGGTGTCCCTTCTCCCTTTATTTTTTATTTATACAGTACCTCTCTTTTCATCTTATCATTTTAATCAATAATTCATTTACAGTACTTTCTCCTTACTTCCTCCTTCACCAGTATGGAAATAATTCTCACACAAAAGTGTATGTGTGTGTGTGTGTGTGTGTGTGTGTGTGTGTGTTCCTAAAATCGCCCCTGGTCGAAGTAAATGTAAAAACCAATTTTACTCCAAGTGATTTTGGAGTGTTTCTATTCGTCATGAAACGTTCACAGTGTGAAGGACAGCTGCTGTAAAATTGACGAATCTAGCTGAGGGTTTTGGAGTGAAGAAGTGAGACTTATATTTTTACACAGTGATAATCTGAATCAATATTCAAATTTATATAAATGCTGTTCAAGCCATAATTAACACAGATTAATGATGACGATTTAAATTATTATACATTTTTTATTATTTTGTTTGATCCATCTTCAATATTCAACAAGGGTGGTACAGAGGAGCAGCAGGTAATGTCTCTGTTACAGCTCCAGGGACCTAGAGGTTGTGGGTTTGAGTCCCGCTCCAGGTGACTGTTTGTGAGGAGTGTGGTGTGTTCTCCCTGTGTCTGCGTGGGTTTCCTCCAGGTGACTGTCTGTGAGGAGTGTGGTGTGTTCTCCCTGTGTCTGCATGGGTTTCCTCCGGGTGACTGTCTGTGAGGAGTGTGGTATGTTCTCTCTGTGTCTGTGTGGGTTTCCTCCGGGTGACTGTCTGTGAGGAGTGTGGTGTGTTCTCCCTGTGTCTGCGTGGGTTTCAAAAACACACGTTGGTATGTGAATTGGAGACTCAAAAGTGTCCGTAGGTGTGAGTGTGTGAGTGAATGTGTGAGTGTGTGTCACCCTGTTAAGTGATTCCAGGTATGTTCCGGACCCACTGCGACCCTGTACTGGATAAGGGTTACAGACAATGAATGAATATTCAGTATTACTCTTTCCATCCTTACATTTCCACAGATGTTGCTGCCCATTTCATTATTTACCAGTTAATCCCTAAGAGTATGCCCCATTGTGAAGCTCAGAGACACTGCAGGAAGCTCTACAAAGATCTGGTCCACATCAAAGATCAGAACAGCAACGGATCGTTCTGGGTCTGTCTGCTGAGGGATGACTGGGAGTGTATTGATGGAGGATGCTCTGTCTACAGGAACTTGACGAGTGGTCAGCCTCGAACATCATCATCATCATCATCATCATCACCACCACCACCACCACCACCATCATCATCATCATCAAACTGTTCACATCTGAATAATGGGAAATGGGAAGCAGTGCCATGCCCTAATGCTCAGCCTGCTCTGTGCTACCGCAGTAAGTCGTAAACACACACACCCTCATTCTCAGCAGCTTCCAGAATAAAACACACCTCAGTGCATCATTTTATATTTTTACATTGATCTAAATCTTACAAACCAGGCCCAGTAGCTCTCTCCCTCCGTTGCCTGCTCAGCCACAGCTGAGAAACAGCATCCGGAGGCGTTCGGGCGATGGAGAGACCTCGGAACATTAAAAAGCATGAACTTTAAAACTTCAAACTGCACACGGTGTACACAGGACAGTGAATGTGAAATGAGAGCTCAGATTCAGTAGAGTTAGTCTTCCTCGGTTCATAGTTAATAATTTATCACAAAATGTTTCAGAAGTAAACTGGGTCCCTCTTGTGGTGCTGGATCGGTGTGTCATTTTGGTGCCAGTTCAAATCGACCCAGCTCAGACGAACAGTATTTTGATCAATCAGTCAATCAATGAATTAATTAGTGGCGGCACGGTGGTGCAGCAGGTAGTGTCGCAGGCACACAGCTCCAGGAACCTGGAGGTTGTGGGTTCGTTTCCCACTCCGGGTGACTGTCTGTGAGGAGTGTGGTGTGTTCTCCTTGTGTCTGCGTGGGTTTCCTCTGGGTGACTGTCTGTGAGGAGTGTGGTGTGTTCTCCCTGTGTCTGCATGGGTTTCCTCTGGGTGCTTCGGTTTCCTCCCACAGTCCAAAAACACACATTGGTAGGTGGATTGGTGACTCAACAGTGTCCATAGGTGTGAGTGAATGTGTGTGTGTTGCCCTGTGAAGGACTGGACTTATTATTAATACACAAATAAATTGAAATTGACTGAAAATTACATAAACAGAAATAAATAAATACTAATATATAATAATGCCCTGTGAAGGACTGGCGCCCCCTCCAGGGTGTATTCCCACCTTGCGCCCAATGATTCCAGGTAGGCTCTGGACCCACCGCGACCCTGAACTAAGCGCTTACAGATAATGAATGAAAGGATTAATTCATTAATTAAAACTGAAATTCTACATAAAATTCAAATTCAAAATCCTTATTGTCCCTAATTTGGCCAAAATGTAAAAATAATCCAATTTTACCCCAAATGTAGTCAAATCAGACAACACATATTTGGCATCTGAAGTTCTCTTCACTAATAGTTTACAGTGATGTGATGTTTATAGCGTTGAGCAAACCACAAACCTAAATTATTACTTCATTGTGCATCAGCTTGTAAAATGATGTCTAACAGATTTGGTCGTGTAGTTTCTGACACAGTAGGACACAGTGTTATCTACAAAAACTGGCTTAGATTCATAGTGAGCTCAGGGTCGTGGCTGTTGTTACCATCATCGCTTTTTGCCACTACTTTAGCAAGTTTACTTCAGAAAACCCAACACTGTTTGTGGCAGGTCTATGTTCATTAATGCACTTTACACAGTGAAGTAATTGTTGGGGGTGGATCTGTCTCAAAACATTCATAGCTCCAGTAGAAAATGAAGGAATCACATTTCACACCTGTGTTTAGAATAAAGGAAATATTTCAATATTTCTGAAACACCAAGTGCCAAGAATAACCACATACATCACATCCAGCCTTGTGACTGTTCTCTTACTGAATTAAATAAATATTTTTTTATTTTATTTTCCACAGCCTTCGACAGGAGACTCCGAACTTTCCACATCATTGAGAAGCAGATGAATCGGTCTGAGGCTCAAACAGCTTGCAGAGCCTACTACACTGACCTGGTCACTGTGTACAGTGAGGAAGAGAACACTGTGCTGAGTGGTATATGCTCTGCCTGGATCGGTCTCTATCGGAATCAGTCGAATTGGAGTGGGAAATGGTCTAATGGAGATGATGTTACATTCAATAACATAACAAACAGGTGTGGATCAGAGCCCTGCTGTGCTACAGTGAAGGCTGATGGTCAATGGGATTCTCTTAAGTGCACAGAGAACAGAACTTTCATGTGCTATAACCAAGGTAACTGCTGACAATGCTTAGAGAACCTCCTCCTCAAACTCACTCTGTTCAAAGTGTTTTCTTGTTTGTGTTCAAGTGAAGCACCATTAGGTAAACTCCATTAACTTTAACTCTAGCAACTTTAATGTGTCTATTTATTTCTGTCCACAGATGTTTCTGACCTCACCTTCAGCTATAGTTTAGTTCTGAAGAATCTGACCTGGTACGAAGCTCAGAGTCACTGCAGGAGGAACCACACTGATCTGGTCAGCATCAGAGATCAGACCCAAAATGAAAGTGTGTACAATGAAGGGAAAAGAAGCTCCACGCCGTTCTGGATTGGCCTCCTGCAGGATGACTGGCAGTGGACTGATGGAGGACGCTCTGCCTACAGAAACTGGGCATCTAGTGAACCTCAACTACCATCACCACAATCACCAGATTGTGTACAGTTGAAAAAAGGGTCGTGGTTCTCTGTGCCGTGCAGTAAACTGACCTCTGCCCTGTGCTACAGCAGTAAGTCAAGACTTCACAAACACTCTCTCATTCTCAATAGTGTTCAACTTTAACTCTAAAACATCCTCTTGTGTTTGTAACTCCGTCTCTCACAGCGTACATCCATGTGAGTGCTGAGCCTATGAACTGGGAGAGTGCTCTGGACTACTGTAAGAAAGAGAACAGGAACAGTGTCCTGCGCATTGAGTCTGACCTGGACCAGAAAGAGGTGGAGAGAGAGCTCAGGAGGAGGGGTGTCTCTGGGACTCTGTGGCTGGGGCTCAGACAGAGTCGACTCTTTGGGTTCTGGATCTGGACGAATGGGATCTCTGTGGGACCCTTTAGTAACTGGGTCGGTGGGAGAGCACCAGAGGCTCCACTGTCTCAGAACTGTGGGGCAATCGACACAGAGAAAGGCTTTAAATGGCGCGATAGAGACTGCAGGTCAAAATACAGGGTTCTGTGTGAAGAAAATTAATCTGAACCAGTTCACACACTAAGACAGGGCTGATTTAGCTACTCTTTCAGCTCCTCTGCTACATTAGAGTTTTAGTAAACGCCTGCAGTGCTCTTCCTTTAGAAATGCTTTCTGTTTTGTTTAAACTAAAGGTAACGTATTTATAAAAGAACTAATTTTTCTAATAAACTAATAAATAATCTTTTATTTATCTCAACACAAAGTGTGATTGTAAAGATATTTGAGCTTGGATACCATTTATTTGAATGAGTTGGGGTTGTAATGAGTGTTAAAAATAACGTAATCACAACTTGTAAAATGCCACATTTTCTTTCCAATAAATAAAAGTTAAAGAGGTTTTCATTTGTGTGAGATGTGTTTTGACTGAAAAACAAGCACCGTTTCTCAGTGAATACTGTGTAAAGCTTGATTTGTGGATTATATTAATATGTTTAGGCGGCACGGTAGCAGGTAGTGTTGCAGTCACACAGCTCCAGGGACCTGATTCCCACTCCGGGTGACTGTCTGTGTGGTGTGTTCTCCCCGTGTCCGCAATCATTGATTGTTGGAGTAGAGCTAGTCACTGTATAGAACTGTGTACCAGCCCCTACCTCTGCACAACCCCAGTTACAGTCTCAGACACATTCAGAAGAGAGCGGTTCTACAGATGAACTCTCGACGAGGTCACAGCTGTTCACTGAAAACCGTTCCAGGTGACGACCTCATGAAGCCGACTGAGAGAACGGAGAGAGTGTGTGAAGCTGTCATCAAAGCAACAGGGGGCTACTGTGAAGAGTCTAAAGTATTAAACATATTCTGCTTTCTTTAACACTTTATTGGTTCACTACATAATTCCATATGTGTTCCTTCAGAGTTTTATGTTGTTGCAGGAATCAGAAATAAAAGTCAGGAATAATAAAGACCACTCAAACTCAAACAAAACTTTAATATAAAAAATATTTATTACCTTTTGTACCTTTATCTTTTGTGCTTGTGGTGGACGTAATGAAAGTGGAAATGTAGAGTTCACAAAATGTTTGTGAAAAAAAAAAAGTAATAAAAAATGTAAATATTTATTATTTCGCGGCGTGTCACAAATCACCTCAGTTTCTGAACATGGTTCTCATTAATGAAACAACAATTAACTGTTTGTAGTGTGGTGTTTATCACCTGCTGCAGTGAAGGTCTGCGGACACTAGACGGTCACATTCACAAACTGCTGCAAGAGAACACACCACTTACCAATGTTTGGATTTATTTATTTATTTATTTATTTATTTATAATAATTATTTTATATTTGATTAAATGACTGCAGTTAAGTACCTGTATCTATTCGCTCATAAGGACAAACTTTAATTAGCCACTGATAAATACAGTCTAATTAAACAATAACTGAAGTGACTGTGAGATCCCTGCTGCTGCAGTAAAGGGCCAGTGTTCTAAAGTTTCTGTCCTCTACTTTTATTTCACAGTCCATGGGCTGAGAGGAGCTCCAAATCCCCCAATTATTCTTCTGTTGCACAGAAATATAGATTTTTTAAATAAATAATTATAATAATACACTTTATTTATACTCGTCTTTCATGACACTCAAGGACACTTCACACTTCAGCAGTTGTTACAGGGGACGAATAACAGAGTAAAACAATAATAAACTTAAGCTTTTACAGATAGAAATTACAGATTAAATGTGTACAATCAGAAAATAGCTATTCATCCCCTGTAACTGCTGAAGTGTTAAGTGTCCTTGAGTATTGATGGAGAATCCACTTTTTCATAGATCAGGCATGGGACATTTCCCCAGAGGCAAAAATATACAGACATGTTACTGCAATAAACAAATAATATAGAAAACATGTTACTGCAATAAACAAATAATATAGAAAACATGTTACTGCAATAAACAAATAATATAGAAAACATGTTACTGCAATAAACAAATAATATAGAAAACACGTGACTGTAATAAACAAATAATATAGAAAACATGTTACTGCAATAAACAAATAATATAGAAAACATGTTACTGCAATAAACAAATAATATAGAAAACATGTTACTGCAATAAACAAATAATATAGAAAACATGTTACTGCAATAAACAAATAATATAGAAAACACGTGACTGTAATAAACAAATAATATAGAAAACATGTGACTGTAATAAACAAGTAATATAGAAAACATGTTACTGCAATAAACAAATAATATAGAAAACATGTTACTGCAATAAACAAATAATATAGAAAACATGTTACTGCAATAAACAAATAATATAGAAAACATGTTACTGCAATAAACAAATAATATAGAAAACATGTTACTGCAATAAACAAATAATATAGAAAACATGTTACTGCAATAAACAAATAATATAGAAAACATGTGACTGTAATAAACAAGTAATATAGAAAACATGTTACTGCAATAAACAAATAATATAGAAAACATGTTACTGCAATAAACAAATAATATAGAAAACATGTGACTGTAATAAACAAGTAATATAGAAAACATGTTACTGCAATAAACAAATAATATAGAAAACATGTTACTGCAATAAACAAATAATATAGAAAACATGTTACTGCAATAAACAAATAATATAGAAAACATGTTACTGCAATAAACAAATAATATAGAAAACATGTTACTGCAATAAACAAATAATATAGAAAACACGTGACTGTAATAAACAAATAATATAGAAAACATGTGACTGTAATAAACAAATAATATAGAAAACATGTTACTGCAATAAACAAATAATATAGAAACATGTTACTGCAATAAACAAATAATATGGAAACATGTTACTGCAATAAACAAATAATATAGAAACATGTGACTGTAATAAACAAATAATATAGAAAATATGTTACTGCAATAAACAAATAATATAGAAAACATGTTACTGCAATAAACAAATAATATAGAAAACATGTGACTGTAATAAACAAATAATATAGAAAACATGTGACTGTAATAAACAAATAATATAGAAAACATGTTACTGCAATAAACAAATAATATAGAAAATATGTTACTGCAATAAACAAATAATATAGAAAATATGTTACTGCAATAAACAAATAATATAGAAAACATGTTACTGCAATAAACAAATAATATAGAAAACATGTGACTGTAATAAACAAATAATATAGAAAACATGTTACTGCAATAAACAAATAATATAGAAAACATGTTACTGCAATAAACAAATAATATAGAAAACATGTTACTGCAATAAACAAATAATATAGAAAACATGTTACTGCAATAAACAAATAATATAGAAAACATGTTACTGCAATAAACAAATAATATAGAAAATATGTTACTGCAATAAACAAATAATATAGAAAACATGTTACTGCAATAAACAAATAATATAGAAAACATGTTACTGCAATAAACAAATAATATAGAAAACATGTTACTGCAATAAACAAATAATATAGAAAACATGTGACTGTAATAAACAAATAATATAGAAAACACGTGACTGTAATAAACAAATAATATAGAAAATATGTTACTGCAATAAACAAATAATATAGAAAACATGTTACTGCAATAAACAAATAATATAGAAAACATGTGACTGTAATAAACAAATAATATAGAAAACATGTGACTGCAATAAACAAATAATATAGAAAACATGTTACTGCAATAAACAAATAATATAGAAAACATGTGACTGTAATAAACAAATAATATAGAAAACACGTGACTGTAATAAACAAATAATATAGAAAATATGTTACTGCAATAAACAAATAATATAGAAAACATGTTACTGCAATAAACAAATAATATAGAAAACATGTTACTGCAATAAACAAATAATATAGAAAACATGTGACTGTAATAAACAAATAATATAGAAAACATGTGACTGTAATAAACAAATAATATAGAAAACATGTGACTGTAATAAACAAATAATATAGAAAACATGTGACTGTAATAAACAAATAATATAGAAAACATGTTACTGCAATAAACAAATAATATAGAAAACATGTTACTGCAATAAACAAATAATATAGAAAACATGTTACTGCAATAAACAAATAATATAGAAAACATGTTACTGCAATAAACAAATAATATAGAAAACATGTGACTGTAATAAACAAATAATATAGAAAACACGTGACTGTAATAAACAAATAATATAGAAAACACGTGACTGTAATAAACAAATAATATAGAAAACATGTGACTGTAATAAACAAATAATATAGAAAACATGTGACTGTAATAAACAAATAATATAGAAAACATGTTACTGCAATAAACAAATAATATAGAAAACATGTTACTGCAATAAACAAATAATATAGAAAACATGTTACTGCAATAAACAAATAATATAGAAAACATGTTACTGCAATAAACAAATAATATAGAAAACATGTTACTGCAATAAACAAATAATATAGAAAACATGTTACTGCAATAAACAAATAATATAGAAAACATGTGACTGTAATAAACAAATAATATAGAAAACATGTGACTGTAATAAACAAATAATATAGAAAACATGTGACTGTAATAAACAAATAATATAGAAAACATGTGACTGTAATAAACAAATAATATAGAAAACATGTTACTGCAATAAACAAATAATATAGAAAACATGTTACTGCAATAAACAAATAATATAGAAAACATGTTACTGCAATAAACAAATAATATAGAAAACATGTTACTGCAATAAACAAATAATATAGAAAACATGTTACTGCAATAAACAAATAATATAGAAAACATGTTACTGCAATAAACAAATAATATAGAAAACATGTGACTGTAATAAACAAATAATATAGAAAACACGTGACTGTAATAAACAAATAATATAGAAAACACGTGACTGTAATAAACAAATAATATAGAAAACATGTGACTGTAATAAACAAATAATATAGAAAACATGTGACTGTAATAAACAAATAATATAGAAAACATGTGACTGTAATAAACAAATAATATAGAAAACATGTTACTGCAATAAACAAATAATATAGAAAACATGTTACTGCAATAAACAAATAATATAGAAAACATGTTACTGCAATAAACAAATAATATAGAAAACATGTTACTGCAATAAACAAATAATATAGAAAACATGTGACTGTAATAAACAAATAATATAGAAAACACGTGACTGTAATAAACAAATAATATAGAAAATATGTTACTGCAATAAACAAATAATATAGAAAACATGTTACTGCAATAAACAAATAATATAGAAAACATGTGACTGTAATAAATAAATAATATAGAAAACATGTTACTGTAATAAACAAATAATATAGAAAACATGTGACTGTAATAAACAAATAATATAGAAACATGTGACTGTAATAAATAAATAATATAGAAACATGTTACTGCAATAAACAAATAATATAGAAAACATGTGACTGTAATAAACAAATAATATAGAAACATGTTACTGCAATAAACAAATAATATAGAAAACATGTGACTGTAATAAATAAATAATATAGAAAACATGTTACTGCAATAAACAAATAATATAGAAAACATGTTACTGCAATAAACAAATAATATAGAAAACATGTGACTGCAATAAACAAATAATATAGAAAACATGTGACTGCAATAAACAAATAATATAGAAAACATGTGACTGTAATAAATAAATAATATAGAAACATGTTACTGCAATAAACAAATAATATAGAAAACATGTGACTGTAATAAACAAATAATATAGAAACATGTTACTGCAATAAACAAATAATATAGAAAACATGTTACTGTAATAAACAAATAATATAGAAAACATGTGACTGCAATAAACAAATAATATAGAAAACATGTGACTGTAATAAATAAATAATATAGAAACATGTTACTGCAATAAACAAATAATATAGAAAACATGTGACTGTAATAAACAAATAATATAGAAACATGTTACTGCAATAAACAAATAATATAGAAAACATGTGACTGTAATAAATAAATAATATAGAAAACATGTTACTGCAATAAACAAATAATATAGAAAACATGTTACTGTAATAAACAAATAATATAGAAAACATGTGACTGTAATAAACAAATAATATAGAAAACATGTGACTGTAATAAACAAATAATATAGAAACATGTTACTGCAATAAACAAATAATATAGAAAACATGTGACTGCAATAAACAAATAATATAGAAACATGTTACTGCAATAAACAAATAATATAGAAAACATGTTACTGCAATAAACAAATAATATAGAAAACATGTGACTGTAATAAATAAATAATATAGAAAACATGTTACTGCAATAAACAAATAATATAGAAAACATGTGACTGTAATAAACAAATAATATAGAAAACATGTGACTGTAATAAACAAATAATATAGAAAACACTTAACTGTAATAAACAAATAATATAGAAAACATGTGACTGTAATAAACAAATAATATAGAAAACATGTGACTGTAATAAACAAATAATATAGAAACATGTTACTGCAATAAACAAATAATATAGAAAACACGTAACTGTAATAAACAAATAATATAGAAACATGTGACTGTAATAAACAAATAATATAGAAAACATGTGACTGTAATAAATAAATAATATAGAAAACATGTTACTGCAATAAACAAATAATATAGAAAACATGTGACTGTAATAAATAAATAATATAGAAAACATGTTACTGCAATAAACAAATAATATAGAAAACATGTGACTGTAATAAACAAATAATATAGAAAACACGTAACTGTAATAAACAAATAATATAGAAAACATGTTACTGCAATAAACAAATAATATAGAAAACATGTGACTGTAATAAATAAATAATATAGAAAACATGTTACTGCAATAAACAAATAATATAGAAAACATGTGACTGTAATAAACAAATAATATAGAAAACATGTGACTGTAATAAACAAATAATATAGAAAACACTTAACTGTAATAAACAAATAATATAGAAAACATGTGACTGTAATAAACAAATAATATAGAAACATGTGACTGTAATAAACAAATAATATAGAAACATGTTACTGCAATAAACAAATAATATAGAAAACACGTAACTGCAATAAACAAATAATATAGAAAACATGTTACTGCAATAAACAAATAATATAGAAAACATGTGACTGTAATAAACAAATAATATAGAAAACATGTGACTGTAATAAACAAATAATATAGAAACATGTTACTGCAATAAACAAATAATATAGAAAACACGTAACTGCAATAAACAAATAATATAGAAAACATGTTACTGCAATAAACAAATAATATAGAAAACATGTGACTGTAATAAACAAATAATATAGAAAACATGTGACTGTAATAAACAAATAATATAGAAAACACGTAACTGTAATAAACAAATAATATAGAAAACATGTGACTGTAATAAACAAATAATATAGAAAACACGTAACTGTAATAAACAAATAATATAGAAAACATGTGACTGTAATAAACAAATAATATAGAAAACACTTAACTGTAATAAACAAATAATATAGAAAACATGTGACTGTAATAAACAAATAATATAGAAAACATGTGACTGTAATAAACAAATAATATAGAAACATGTTACTGCAATAAACAAATAATATAGAAAACACGTAACTGTAATAAACAAATAATATAGAAACATGTGACTGTAATAAACAAATAATATAGAAAACATGTGACTGTAATAAATAAATAATATAGAAAACATGTTACTGCAATAAACAAATAATATAGAAAACATGTGACTGTAATAAATAAATAATATAGAAAACATGTTACTGCAATAAACAAATAATATAGAAAACATGTGACTGTAATAAACAAATAATATAGAAAACACGTAACTGTAATAAACAAATAATATAGAAAACATGTTACTGCAATAAACAAATAATATAGAAAACATGTGACTGTAATAAATAAATAATATAGAAAACATGTTACTGCAATAAACAAATAATATAGAAAACATGTGACTGTAATAAACAAATAATATAGAAAACATGTGACTGTAATAAACAAATAATATAGAAAACACTTAACTGTAATAAACAAATAATATAGAAAACATGTGACTGTAATAAACAAATAATATAGAAACATGTGACTGTAATAAACAAATAATATAGAAACATGTTACTGCAATAAACAAATAATATAGAAAACACGTAACTGCAATAAACAAATAATATAGAAAACATGTTACTGCAATAAACAAATAATATAGAAAACATGTGACTGTAATAAACAATTAATATAGAAAACATGTGACTGTAATAAACAAATAATATAGAAACATGTTACTGCAATAAACAAATAATATAGAAAACACGTAACTGCAATAAACAAATAATATAGAAAACATGTTACTGCAATAAACAAATAATATAGAAAACATGTGACTGTAATAAACAAATAATATAGAAAACATGTGACTGTAATAAACAAATAATATAGAAAACACGTAACTGTAATAAACAAATAATATAGAAAACATGTGACTGTAATAAACAAATAATATAGAAAACATGTGACTGTAATAAACAAATAATATAGAAAACATGTGACTGTAATAAACAAATAATATAGAAAACACGTAACTGTAATAAACAAATAATATAGAAAACATGTGACTGTAATAAACAAATAATATAGAAAACACGTAACTGTAATAAACAAATAATATAGAAAACATGTGACTGTAATAAACAAATAATATAGAAAACATGTGACTGTAATAAACAAATAATATAGAAACATGTTACTGCAATAAACAAATAATATAGAAAACATGTTACTGCAATAAACAAATAATATAGAAAACATGTGACTGTAATAAATAAATAATATAGAAAACATGTTACTGCAATAAACAAATAATATAGAAAACATGTGACTGTAATAAACAAATAATATAGAAAACATGTGACTGTAATAAACAAATAATATAGAAAACATGTGACTGTAATAAACAAATAATATAGAAAACACGTAACTGTAATAAACAAATAATATAGAAAACATGTGACTGTAATAAACAAATAATATAGAAAACACGTAACTGTAATAAACAAATAATATAGAAAACATGTGACTGTAATAAACAAATAATATAGAAAACATGTGACTGTAATAAACAAATAATATAGAAACATGTTACTGCAATAAACAAATAATATAGAAAACATGTTACTGCAATAAACAAATAATATAGAAAACATGTGACTGTAATAAATAAATAATATAGAAAACATGTTACTGCAATAAACAAATAATATAGAAAACATGTGACTGTAATAAACAAATAATATAGAAAACACGTAACTGTAATAAACAAATAATATAGAAAACATGTGACTGTAATAAACAAATAATATAGAAAACATGTGACTGTAATAAACAAATAATATAGAAAACACGTAACTGTAATAAACAAATAATATAGAAAACATGTGACTGTAATAAACAAATAATATAGAAAACATGTGACTGTAATAAACAAATAATATAGAAAACATGTGACTGTAATAAACAAATAATATAGAAAACACGTAACTGTAATAAACAAATAATATAGAAAACATGTGACTGTAATAAACAAATAATATAGAAAACATGTGACTGTAATAAACAAATAATATAGAAACATGTTACTGCAATAAACAAATAATATAGAAAACATGTTACTGCAATAAACAAATAATATAGAAAACATGTGACTGTAATAAACAAATAATATAGAAAACATGTTACTGCAATAAACAAATAATATAGAAAACATGTGACTGTAATAAACAAATAATATAGAAAACACGTAACTGTAATAAACAAATAATATAGAAAACATGTGACTGTAATAAACAAATAATATAGAAAACACGTAACTGTAATAAACAAATAATATAGAAAACATGTGACTGTAATAAACAAATAATATAGAAAACATGTGACTGTAATAAACAAATAATATAGAAACATGTTACTGCAATAAACAAATAATATAGAAAACATGTTACTGCAATAAACAAATAATATAGAAAACATGTGACTGTAATAAATAAATAATATAGAAAACATGTTACTGCAATAAACAAATAATATAGAAAACATGTGACTGTAATAAACAAATAATATAGAAAACACGTAACTGTAATAAACAAATAGTATAGAAAACATGTGACTGTAATAAACAAATAATATAGAAAACATGTGACTGTAATAAACAAATAATATAGAAAACACGTAACTGTAATAAACAAATAATATAGAAAACACGTAACTGTAATAAACAAATAATATAGAAAACACGTAACTGTAATAAACAAATAATATAGAAAACATGTGACTGTAATAAACAAATAATATAGAAAACACGTAACTGTAATAAACAAATAATATAGAAAACATGTGACTGTAATAAACAAATAATATAGAAAACATGTGACTGTAATAAACAAATAATATAGAAACATGTTACTGCAATAAACAAATAATATAGAAAACATGTTACTGCAATAAACAAATAATATAGAAAACATGTGACTGTAATAAACAAATAATATAGAAAACATGTTACTGCAATAAACAAATAATATAGAAAACATGTGACTGTAATAAACAAATAATATAGAAAACACGTAACTGTAATAAACAAATAATATAGAAAACATGTGACTGTAATAAACAAATAATATAGAAAACACGTAACTGTAATAAACAAATAATATAGAAAACATGTGACTGTAATAAACAAATAATATAGAAAACATGTGACTGTAATAAACAAATAATATAGAAACATGTTACTGCAATAAACAAATAATATAGAAAACATGTTACTGCAATAAACAAATAATATAGAAAACATGTGACTGTAATAAATAAATAATATAGAAAACATGTTACTGCAATAAACAAATAATATAGAAAACATGTGACTGTAATAAACAAATAATATAGAAACATGTTACTGCAATAAACAAATAATATAGAAAACATGTTACTGCAATAAACAAATAATATAGAAAACACGTGACTGTAATAAACAAATAATATAGAAAACATGTGACTGTAATAAATAAATAATATAGAAAACACGTAACTGTAATAAACAAATAATATAGAAAACATGTTACTGTAATAAACAAATAATATAGAAAACATGTGACTGTAATAAATAAATAATATAGAAAACACGTGACTGTAATAAACAAATAATATAGAAAACACGTAACTGTAATAAACAAATAATATAGAAAACATGTGACTGTAATAAACAAATAATATAGAAAACACGTAACTGTAATAAACAAATAATATAGAAAACATGTGACTGTAATAAACAAATAATATAGAAAACACGTGACTGTAATAAACAAATAATATAGAAAACACGTGACTGTAATAAACAAATAATATAAAGACATGAGAATTATTTTAAACAAATGAGTTTTATGGCAAAAAATATTAAAGTGGTCAAAGGGATACTTGAGTTTAAAACTCAGGCCTGAACTCTGTGGGAAAAAAGGCAAATGGTAGCATGAGAGTGTTTGGTACAGCGTGATAAGACATCCATAGAAGATAAGGATGACCTTTTAATTGGGCTCCTATGATACACTGCATACCTAGAAGATGAGGGTATCATTTTAATTGGGGTTCTATGGAATGCAACTTAATTTAAAAAATAGGAGGGGCGAGATGATCTCACCCAAAAAGTGTATGTAAACTGTGGTCTTCAGTATCTCATTGTGAGTGAGTCTGCAGGAGGCTTCTGAGACTGCTCTCCAATGCTTTAAGAAAATAAAGAGCCTGCTGATCTTCCAAGAAGTCGTCTTCATCTTTCAAGTATCTTTAAAAAGAACTAGAAACTTTTATTTGAACTTATTCTTTTAAGTATTATAGTTTAGACTAGATATAAGATTAATACGTCGTGGTAAGGACATTTTGGTGGCCCGTACTAAGGGGACTCTGAGAGACCCCGACCGGTGGCAAAAGATCGTTATCAGCACCAGAACTTGTGCATTTCGTTTTGGGGGTGAGAGAACCAACCTCATCGTAGCGCATCATAAAACGGGTAAGCAGAGCCTTTTTTCATATAAATTCTGCATATTGATGAGCTTGTCTCTCTGCCACAAAAGGTTGTAATGCAGTTCGTTATGTAAAGAAGGCTTATTGGAAGAGAGGCATGATTAAAAAACTTTTGAAAAAAAAGGAGTTTAAAGGAAAAAACAGCCTTAAAAAGTCCAAAATTATACAAAAATACAGTTGTTGGTCCTTTAAAAAGCTGCTGAGACTTACACAACTGCAGAGTGGAAGCTCAGGGAAAAGGCCGCAAGCATAAAAAGACTAAAATACTTAAAAAAAACCCTTGGCTGAATAAAAAGTAATAATAAGAAAGAGAAAGAGCTCAGAAAAGAATAGATAAAAAAGAAGGAAAAATAAAAGTGCACAGAAAGAGAGAGAAAAATGTGCATGAAAGGTACCAAGAGTTAAAGTGTTGTGTGTTTGTTTGTTTATGGTCAAGTAATGGTTAATAGTTAAGTTAAATAAAGAAAGGATGCTGCAGATTGGATTAAGCCCTCTTTATTAGAGGTGGGATTAGCCCGACCGTAAATCCTGAGAAATTCACTAGGTGATTTTTGGGTCAGTTTGATGAGAAACTGGAGGTGTGATACTGAGATTTAATTAGGGGTGCCCACTCGAAACACTGTTGATGAACACTGTATTGATGCTGCCTCTCTTTGAATTATTACACTTCATAAGGAGCGTAAATTAAAAATAAGGAATAAAGGTATAAGAAAATAAGTAGAGGTAGAAAACAAAAGCATGCTGTTAAAGTGTGAATGAGTCGACTATGAGAACTGTGTTGAATGTTGAAAGTGATGTGTGTGTGTGTGTGTGTGTGTGTGTGTGCTTAGTGAGTTTAGAAAAAAAGGAGTGTCTTGCCGAGAGTGTGTGTATGTCAGTCACCCCTCCCTTTTCCCTTCTATGTGTGTGTGTGTGTGTATGGTCAGCTGAGAGAATTGAGTGCCGAGTGCAGGTGGGGCAATGGCCACCCCCCTCCTTTCTTTGGTTCATCATGAGTGTGTGGGTAGAACTGGTCTTTTCTTTGCACTGTAAAGAGATAATTCATTTTCTGTGTGTGTATTTAAAGAAAGTAGCAAAAGACACCTCAGCCCATACAGTGTCAGAGAGAAAGAGTGTCAGAAAGTGTTTAAAGAAAGTGGGAAAATGTGATAAAGCATGAAATATTTAGAAATCAATAGGGAATGAAATTTGTAATGGTAAAAATTATCAGCTTCGTTCAAGGACAGGTAGCGTAAATTATTCATGAACCTCAAATTGAGGGTTTTGATATTTGTTATGAAAATGAGCCTTGAACAGAAGACGTTTTTAAATAAAAAGTAAAAACAATGAGCTTTCTGGGAGACTGTAAAATAAAGAAAACAGTAGAAAATGAGCTCCAGAAAGATGTTTTTTAGATGCTGAGAATAGAAAAAAGGAGAGCAAGGGGTTAAAGCTGAGAGTACATTGGGGAAATTGTAAGGTGTAATCATGGGTAAATTAGTATTGGAGAAAAAGGGGAAAAATTTTGAAGTCTCCATATGATGGCTTTTATTGGGAAAAAGAAGAGATCACGGTCTAAAGTTCCTCTCAATTTCGCTGCATCTTTGAGATCTTATGCTTTGTCGGGGGGTCTCCTCTGACAAGTGTCTTAGGCCTAAAATTCACTCTTGAAAAAGAGAGAAATGACAGGACTTTGATTTGTGACGTACTGATAAAAGCCACGTTGATTTGGTCTAAAATGGAAAATAATAGTTATTTGGGGAAATTAAAAATATACATTTATAAAAAATATTGATGTATAGTGCTGTACAGGGGTTTGGAGCTCCTGAGATTGGGTGTGTTTGAACTAGGTTTTTTTTTTCCAATGGGTGTAGTGCGTTTATGGAGTTTTTGCTTAACCCCAGACCCACTCAAAGGAATGCAGCTGCAGGAGAGCATTGTGTGTGTACAAAGAGACAGGATGAGGATTAAGAGATACACGTGTGCTGAGCTTAAATTATATAAATGATACCAGTAATAA
This sequence comes from Hoplias malabaricus, assembly GCF_029633855.1. Lineage (NCBI taxonomy): Eukaryota > Metazoa > Chordata > Actinopteri > Characiformes > Erythrinidae > Hoplias > Hoplias malabaricus. Next base: position 68,445,990 of record NC_089820.1, read on the forward strand.
TTAGAATAACATACACATAAAATAAGGTAGGGAATTAATGTGGATAAATTAACATGTATATATTTTTGTCAAGCAGATTTGTGTTACAGGACCATCAGAATAAAGCTGAAAGCAGGTGGTGCCATCAATACAAGGTAGAAGGAGAGAGACAGAGAGAGAGAGAGAGAGAGAGAGAGAGAGAGAGAGAGAGAGAGAGAGAGAGAGAGAGAGAGAGAGAAAGAGAGAGAGAGAGTGAGTGAGAGAGAGAGAGAGAGAGAGAGAGTGAGAGAGAGAGAGAGAGAGAATGAGTGAGAGAGAGAGAGTGAGTGAGAGAGAGAGAGAGAGTGAGAGAGAGAGAGAGAGAGAGAGAGAGAGTGAGTGAGAGAGAGAGAGAGAGTGAGAGAGAGAGAGAGAGAGAGAGAGAGAGAGAGAGAGAGAGAGAGAGAGAAAAGCCAAACTGAGTAAGGGAAGTGTGAATTTATTCTCACACATATACACAAACACAGGATTAGTTTAATTACACTATGAACACACAGTTTAAGTTGAAGTAGTGAAGTAAAAATGGGGAATAACTTAATAAATCCCGAAAAAAGATATTACACCATTTTTCCTGATGTTGTCTGAAGGGGTGGGAACGAAGGTAGAATTGTCAGAATGCATGAAGCAGTGGAATAAAAAAAACAGCTAAAAAAGAAAAGCAATGGCCACTTAGAAGTTCATTTGATGTTGAATTATGTCAGGAGGTGAGAGAGATGGTGGAAAGGAAAATTACTAGAACTAAGGCCCAGGTAGAGAGAAAATTACATTGCTTAGCAATAAATAACAAGCTTTTGAAACCCATGCAATTAAAATGAGAGGAAAAAGTTCAGGAGAAAGAAAGGGAATTTCCTGGAAAAGATAAGAGATACAGTGACGAAGGAAGACAGGGAGTTAAAGATAGACCCCCACCGTATGCCCCTGAAATAAAGTGTGCAGCACACAAGACAGCCAGAAGCACAACAGTATCAGAGATCTCCTGTATACTGCTGGACTTGTGGTAAGCCAGGCCACTACAGTTGTGATTGCCAGAGTCAAGAATGGTATTGAAGGTGCCCAGGAGACCTAAGGGGGGAGTATATAAATTTGGTTGCCTCAACAATGGTAAATAAAGAACTAGTAAAGCCAATTAGCGTAAATGGTTAACACTTTGTGAAAAAAGTGATTCAAAAATTTCACAAGCACTGAGAATCAAACACAGACTAGGGTGTGTTTATCATCCTCAGTCACAAGGCAGAGTAGAAAGGCAAAATGAAATAATTTGTGCAAAGATTGCAAAGATTATGGCAGATAGAAAACAGAAAAAACCCTTTATTATTGATGAGCATGAGAATGCCAACAAACAGAGTCACTCACCTAACGCCTCATGAAATGTTAACTGGTCGACCAATGCCAGTAACATATTTAAAGGGACCCACCTGTGGCCCCAACCTTGAACAGTTGCAAAAAGAACTACAAGGGTATGTCAAGTGAAGAAAAAAACAAACAAAAAAAAAAACACTCCCATCAGCTACATCCGCTGTGCAACAACAAAGCACAGACACAGACGTCATCAAGCCAGGTCCGAGCAGAGAACAAAGACCGGTAACTAGGAGCGTCACTAGAGTCTAGGCAACGGCTGGCAAACAGTCATCCAGACTCATTTTTATTTTTATTTTTTAGCTCAGTTTGAGGAGTGAGCCAAGCACCGCCTCTGCTGCAGTAACAAAAAAACAGAACAACTCATTAACTCTGACTGTATAATTTGACATTATGCCTGGTTGGCATCCATTTAGACATCCTGGACTTTGTGGACTGAAGGGAATCACTTGTGTATTGTTTATGTTGTCCAGCATCATTGTGATAATCATTCTGTCTGCAGGTATTTCTTACACAAATTATGACCCACAAGGTAACCTGAATGATACACATGTTCACACCACTATACACATCCACACAGGTCAGAATAAATGACACAGGTCTAGTTCTAATTTCACTCGAACGTGAGAAGCGAGCAGTAGTCTTATCTCTAGTATATTCTGCAGTAAAGCAGTCCTGGAACACATCAGAAGGATTAGTTTGTGAACGCTACTGTCCAATAAATAGTCAGCAGGTTTGCATGGGGACATTAAGTGTTTCACCAGGAGAATACAATGTACTTAATGCTTACATAAGCCAGGTATATCTAACTGTACTCAAATTCCAAATTGTGTTAATCCAGCTTCAACAAAACTAAGACAACAGTTTCATAAGATACGTTGTGCCTTGGCACTAATAATGGTACATCACCTCAATCAGTCCAAGATAGAGCAAGATTATTTTGTGAAATTTAGGAGCTAATGATACAGTTACAGACATAAAGGGTATGTTTTTGCTTTTGTTTCTTCTTATTTTGTTTTTATTGGGAAGTTGTGTTATGCCATTTATTCGCAGCATGGTGGGTAAAATTATGTCTGGACTCACAGGACAGTATCCCGTACTTCAACTTGTACAATCCAGTGGATCTCCTCAAACTATTTGTGTGACATGTCATGTCCGACCTTACACCAACTCGGATCGTCAAGTCATCTGACTTGTGCTGGGAACCTCTCCCTATACGTCAGCAACGTGCCTATCTACGTGATGTAAAATCACAATAGGTAGAAGACAACATCTTCAGGAGCAAACAGCTTCGTTGCATGTTTTATGTTTTCCATGTATTTACTCGTGTTATTCCTTTGGTTATTATTTGCTGTACTCTTTTATCCATATATTCATTTGTATTTACTCATGAGAAAATGCAGTTGCACATGCCATTCTTGTTTATTAGGAACAGGGATAGTTAAGCTTGCTAAATATTTACATATACATTACTCCCAGATAGACTCTGTATTGTATGGTAGTCAATATTAGGATGTAATTTGGCCTATTGGGTATTGGCTGATTAGCCCCAAAGACTGTGAAAGGGTGTGAAGACAGGGCTATAAGACCTGAGCAGTCGTGAAATGTCCATATAATGGGAGAAAGGAGGGCCTGACGAATCTTTATGGACCTATTACCCAAGAGAGGGTTTGTGCTTCATTGATGAGCATGGTCTAAGAATATAAGCTGTGTCAGACTCCAGTGTTGACTGACTCTTAAAGTCACCCAGGACAGTTTGTCCAAGGACAGTCGACATTTCTAAAAGTTGTTATGGCCGTCCATGCTGGAACGTGTTTTATTAAGGGTATCTGCCTGATATTCTATCATACAATAGTATGACCTGTCTGGGGAGGAATGATGATATATTATGGTATGTTTAACTTAGTTTATTTTTAGTCAGTATTATTTAGACACATATATCCAGCTATTATACACAATATATATATATAAATGCATATATGCACCTTTATTTACACTTATAAGAAGATGCAGTGGTTCACGACTAGTAGTCGTGAAAGGGGGGAATGATGGAGAATTCACTTTTTCATAGATCAGGCATGGGACATTTCCCCAGAGGCAAAAATATACAGACATGTTACTGCAATAAACAAATAATATAAAAAACATGTGACTGTAATAAACAAATAATATAAAGACATGAGAATTATTTTAAACAAATGAGTTTTATGGCAAAAAAATATTAAAATGGTCAAAGGGATACTTGAGTTTAAAACTCAGGCCTGAACTCTGTGGGAAAAAAGGCAAATGGTAGCATGAGAGTGTTTGGTACAGCGTGATAAGACATCCATAGAAGATAAGGATGACCTTTTAATTGGGCTCCTATGATACACTGCATACCTAGAAGATGAGGGTATCATTTTAATTGGGGTTCTATGGAATGCAACTTAATTTAAAAAATAGGAGGGGCGAGATGATCTCACCCCAAAAAGTGTATGTAAACTGTGGTCTTCAGTATCTCATTGTGAGTGAGTCTGCAGGAGGCTTCTGAGACTGCTCTCCAATGCTTTAAGAAAATAAAGAGCCTGCTGATCTTCCAAGAAGTCGTCTTCATCTTTCAAGTATTTTTAAAAAGAACTAGAAACTTTTATTTGAACTTATTCTTTTAAGTATTATAGTTTAGACTAGATATAAGATTAATACGCCGTGATAACGACAGTATCATGAAAGGTGATTATAAATAAAGTGTATTATTATAATTATTTATTTTAAAAATCAACATTTCTGTGCAACAGAAGAATAATTTGGGGATTTGGAGCTCCTCTCAACCCATGAACTACAGCTCTGATAAAACAAGGTGGTGAGACAGAAGGACTATAAATTATTAAAAGCTGTCAGATAAACAATACAGTGTTTAAATGCTTCTTAAAGGTGGAGAGTGAGGAAAAAATAATTGTAAGTAATTGTTTTAAAAAATAATAATAATGTTACCTTTAAAGCTTTCTCTGCCTTCAACAGTCCTTCCTATATCCTACAATCACTAAAATATACACCAGTCATCCATGACATTACAAGGTTATGCATTTTTCTTTCTGTTATAACATCTCCACTAGTGACATACACCAATCAGCCATAACATTACAACCACCTCCTTGTTTCTACACTCACTGTCCATGCTCCCAGCTCCATTGATGGAGTCCACCTGTTGCTCTGCAAACTTTGTTTACCCCCTTTACCCTGTTCTTCAAAGGTCAGGACCCCCACAGAGCAGGTGTGATTTGTGTGGAGCATCATGCTCAGTGCTGCGGTGACTCTGCCACTGTTGTGGTGTGTTAGTGTGTGCTGCACTGGTAGGAGAGGATCAGACACAGCAGTGCTGCTGAAGAAGGGGCTCTGTCCAAAGTTCACTGTTTGGTAACTGACTCTTCTGCTGTATTTGTTATTTGTAGTTAGTTGTAGTAGAGCTGTGTAGGGGTTTGTTTTTACAGCAGAGCCATGGAGAGAAGCATCTACCTCTTCATTCATTCATTTATTCATCTATAACCCTTATCCAGTTCAGGGTCACGGTGGGTCTGGAGCCTACCTGGAATCACTAGGTGCAAGGCAGGAACACACCCTGAAAGGGGCGCCAGTCCTTCACAGGCAACACACACACACTCTCACACACCCACATGGACACGGGGAGAACACACCACATTCCTCACAGACAGTCACCTGGAGGAAACCAACGCAGACACAGGGAGAACACACCACACTCCTCACAGACAGTCACCCGGAGGAAACCCACGCAGACACAAGGAGAACACACCACACTCCTCAAAGACAGTCACCCGGAGGAAACCCATGCAGACACAGGGAGAACACACCACACTCCTCACAGACAGTCACCCGGAGGAAACCCATACAGACACAGGGAGAACACACCACACTCCACACAGACAGTCACCCGGAGGAAACCCATACAGACACAGGGAGAACACACCACACTCCACACAGACACCCTGGAGCTGTAACAGAGACACTACCTGCTGCGCCACCGTTTCGCCCTTAGTTCTTCATTAATAATGGAAAATGTTTGCTATGTTTTCCAAAGCCAAACCACCACACAGTGTATGCAAATCATCCCAGGCTCCTGGCTTCTGCTTCATTCCCCAGCAGCAGCAGGTTTATTAGTCTGAGTGCAGTAATCCTCCGCCATTATTCAAACATTCAAATAGCACTGTAATAATGTATTTGGATACCACAACAGATAAGAGATATTACACACAGGGAAGAAAGGGAACCTCAGGTGGAATTAAAAATCATTTTCTACTGCAAACAGGTGTAAACCTCCCCCCATGTGTGTGTCAGTGCAGCTCCACAACCACAGAGGCCTGGCTTGAGCCTTGCATTTGGTCACTCCTCTGTGTGGAGTTTCCAGCCACAGGGGCTACACTTGTGCTGTGGTAGTGGGTCCTAATAGGGCATTAGTGTAGCTAGCCTCCAGTAACGAGTGGTCTTTGTAGATTTATTACTCCAAAGGAAATCACAAGGGAATATACTAAATTTATTTTGCCTTACATTTTCCATGAAGACCATATTCATAAACCTTTATAAATGCATGTATATATTTTTGTAATTTGGTGATAAAGCTGTGTAAGTATTCATATAAACACAAATAATTCCTCAAAAGGTCCTTATATCCATTCCATCCATCCATCCATTTTCCACCGCTTATCTGGGGTCCGGGTCACAGGGGAAGCAGTCGGAGTAAAGAAACTCCCTCTCCCCAGCCACCACTTCCAGCCCCTCCGGGGATATACCAAGGTGCTCCCAGGCCAGTCGAGACATGTAGTCTCTCCAGCGTGTTCTTGGTCTGCCCTTGGGTCTCCTCCCCGTTGGACATGCCCGGAACCCCTCACCAGGAAGGCGTCCAGGAGGCATCCGGACCAGATGCCCGAACCACCTCAACTGGCTCCTCTCGACGTGGAGAAGCAGCGGCTCCACTCCGAGTCTCTCCCGGTTGTCCGAGCTCCTAACCCTGTCTCTAAGGGAGAGTCCACACGCCCTGCGAAGAAAACTCATTTCAGCTGCTTGTACCTCCAATCTCATTCTTTCGGTCATTTCCCAAAGCTCGTGACCATACGTGAGGGTTGGGACGTAGATTGAACGGTAAATCGAGAGCTTTGCTTTTCTGCTCAGCTCTTTCTTCCCCACAACGGACTGGTATAGAGCACACATTACTGCTGACGCTGCACCAATCCGCCTGTCAATCTCGCGCTCCATCTTTCCCTCACTCGTGAACAAGACCCCGAGGTATTTAAACTCCTCCACTTGAGGCAGGATCTCACTTCCAACCTGGAGAGAGCACTCCACCCTCTTCCGGCTGAGTACCATGGACTCGGACTTGGAGGTGCTGATCCTCGTCCCTGCCGCTTCACACTCGGTTGCAAACTGGACGTCCCGGCTCAAGGAATCCAACAAGACCACATCATCTGCAGCAAGCAGACATAGAGTCCTGAGACCACCGAACCAGACACCTTCTGTCACTTGGCTACGCCGAGTTATGAACTAAAATTTATGAACAGAACCGGTGACAATGGTGAGAATGCCTAGAGTCCAACTCTGACTGGAAACCAATCTGACTTACTGCTAGCCATACGAACCGGACTCCTGCTCTGTTTATACAGGGACTGGATGGCTCGTAGCAAAGAGCCCAGTACCCCCCACAGAATACCTCTAGGGACACGGTCGAATGCCTTCTCCAGATCCACAAAACACATGTAGACTGGTTGAGCAAACTCCCATGCACCCTCCAGGATCCTCGCGAGGGTAAAGAGCTGGTCCTATGTTCTACGGAATCTGCATTGTTCCTCCTGGATCCGAGGTTCAACTATCAGTCGGACTCTCTTCTTCAGTACCCACGCATAGACCTTACCGGGGAGGCTGAGGGGTGTGATCCCCCTATAGTTGGAACACACCTTCCGATCTGCCTTCTTAAAAAGGGGAACCTCCAGTCTGCCAGTCCAGAGGCACTGCCCCCGATGTCCATGCGATATTGCAAAGACGTGTCGGCCAGGACCGCCCACAACATCCAGAGCCTTGAGAAACCCGGGGCGAACTTCATCCACCCCCGGGTATCCCTACTGCCAAGGAGTCCCCCCAGAGTGCAGGGATTGCCAACATAACTGGCACCGACAACCTTGCAACCACAGCTCCGTTCAGCCGCCTCAACAATGGAGGTCCGGAACATGGCCCATTCGGACTCAATGTCACCGGCCTCCCCCGGGATGCAGTCGAAGCTCTGCCGAATGTCGGAGTTGAAGATCTTTCTCACAGGTTCCTCTGCCAAACATTCCCAACAACACCTTAAGCACACGTTTAGGCCTGCCAGGTCTGTCCGGCATCCTCCCCCACCATCTGATCCAACTCACCAATAGGTGGTGATCAGTTAACAGCTCAGCACCTTTCTTCACCTGAATGTCCAGAACCGGTCGGTGCTAAGCCGGGGGGCTACGAGTAAGCCCACTCCTGCCTTATGCCTCTCACCCGGGGCAACTCCAGAGTGAAAGAGCATCCAGCCCCTCTCAAGGAGATTGGTTCCAGAGCCCATACTGTGTGTCGAGGTGAGCCCAACTATATCTAGTCAGTACCTCTCAACCTCACGCACCAACTCAGGCTCTTTTCCCACCAGAGTGGTTACGTTCCATGTTCCAAGAGCCAATTTCAGTAACCGAGGATCAGAACGCCAGGACCCCGACCCCTACCAGGGGCTATTGCCCCCGACAACACAGCTCCTAGGCTCACGCAGGCACGCAAACCCCTCCACCACGTTAAGGTGGTGATCCAGGGAGGGGAAAGCCCTTATGATGAGTTATATTTGATTATTTTGTAACATAAGCAAGTGTCACTCTTCATTATAAAGCCTTATAAATGGTTAATGAAATGTGCACAAATATAAACCACCTAAAATACACATTAATGACTTAAACACATTATAAATGTTTAAAATTACATCATTGAGTGTAAAGTTATTGCTATTTTTTTCTAATAAATAATAATGTAAACCATCAGTGACTTGAAGCCCACAGTGATGACATTTTCAATAATGTATTCACATTTGATACTATGTATTACAGGCGTTTTATAATGATGCACATGTCATTATCCATTTAAAAGGCTTTATAATGAATAGTGATAAATGTATAAGTTAAAAAATAACCAATTATAGCTCAGTATAAGAGTCTGATGAGGCATTAGTAGATTTTATAAGAATTCTTACAAAGTATTATTACCAAGTTACAAAAAGTTATGATCACATTTATAAATGCATATAAATAAGGGCTTCGTAGACAGTGATAACTTGTTTTGTTCAATGTACGCAAAGCATTTCCTTTGCTTTTCGCCTTCTTCCTCTGGGTTTATTGACTCCAGAGCCGTAAAACCGATCAATTATTCAAAATGAAGAACAATGCGCCCACTCTGTGATCAAGACAAAAACAGACCTAGATAAACTTTAACTTTTTCATTTACATAGTTTTCCTCGTTTATCTTTAACCACACGCACAGCCAACTGCACCCCACCTGCTCTTCACAAGCCCCACTGGAGCATGATACAGTTTTACAAGGCCAAAAGTTTGGGGACACCTCGTCTGGCACTGTTTATCCTGAATGTAGGGTATTAATTGTGTATCTGCTCACTTTTTATACCAGTAACAGCCTGTGATCTTCGGAGAAGACGTCACCTTGTAGAAACATTCATTTCATTGTTTATTTATGAAAACATTTGTTAGAAAAAGATTTCTCTCCATATTCTTCATTTAAACGTATTGTTGGCTTCAGATCATTGGTTCCTCCAACACATTTGTTTACTGGGTCCTGCCCACGTTCCTCCTGAGGCTGTGACATCAGAGGATCCCTTTATAGCTGTAGTTTGGATATTTCTGATTTATTCAAGGACTGGTTCTTCATGAGGTAAGACTGGTGTCACTGCATCTTTCTGGACTTTACCTGTTCAACATCATTGATTAGTTATTAGTCAAATTAACTTCAGCACGAAGCAAACTGTTCACTGAGAGATGTTTCATAGAGTGTTTGTTTTTACACATTTTCTAACATTGTTGCTGTACAATTAAAAACACATATCTCCATTTTTGTCGATTCATTTGAACACTGTGTGAAACATTAATGAAGAATGGACCAATAGAAATGCTCCAAAATAGATTTATCTTTCATTGTTATTACATTGACTTGAGAAGGTTTTTTCCTTCTCCTATGATCATTAATATTTGGGAGATACGTGTTTTTCTTGCACAGTGCCGACATTTTAACACCCCTCCTCCCCACTTTCCTTGGACAGGGCATCTATTCAGCACCTGTGGGAGTTTATAACATTACCATGGCAACCACCCTCACCTTCCTCCTCCTCCTCCTCCTACTCTCAGGTAAAGACCTTTTCTTAAAACGATTGATATCTAAACTTCAGATAAGTGCATGAATGTTTATAGAGGAGCACTGTGTATTTCTACAGTTACAGAGTGTGCTTCATCTGTTGCTCTTCATTCTTTTCACTTGTTACTCCCCTTTCGCCCTGTTCTTCAGCGGTCAGGACCCCCACAGGGCAGGTGTGAGTTGGGTTGTGGTTACTTTGGTTGAAGGGCTATTCTCAGTCCAGCAGTGACACTGAGTGTTTAAAAACTCCAGCAGCACCGCTGTGTCTGATCCACTCATAACAGCGTAACACACACTAACCACATTGTAACTGCCACTACAGCAGAGAAAATGATCCACCACCCCCATCATACCTGCTGTGGGGGTCCTGACTGTTGAAGGGCAGGGGGCAGCAAAGTATGGACTGCAGTCCTACAGTGTGCACATACACAGCCAGTGTACAATGATTGTAGAAATAGTAATGGTAGTAATGTTGTGGCTGGTCGGTGTCCACCTGCTTATACAGAGTTTCTTCTGAAATTAAAAGGGTTAATAGGGAGGCTGTCACTTTTGGGCTGCTGTAATGGTCTTTACTCATCTACTATCTACTAACTCCTGAATATGTTTCCAGGTTTTTCTCCTGCAGATCAAAGCCGTCTCAGGACTTTCCACCTCATTGAGAAGAAGATGATTCAGTCTGAGGCTCGAGCGGCGTGCAGAACAAACTACACTGACCTGGTCACTGTGTACAGTGAGGAAGACAATGCTGCACTCAGTGATCTGACCAAGACCTCGAATGATACACCTTGGATTGGTCTGTACCGCAGTCAGCCCAGAGCTAAATGGTCTAATGGTGATAATGTTACATTCAGTGATCTGAAAGGGGACTGTGGGACAGGGCCCTGCTGTGCTGCTGTGAAGGCTGATGGATCATGGGAGAGCCTTAAGTGCACAGAGAACAGAACTTTCATGTGCTATAAACAAGGTAACTACTGATCATTATCTACAGAGGCATCAGCCAAATTAATTCTACCACAGTCTATTAATTATTTATTCCTATCTTTATATTCCTTAACCTCCACAGATGCTACTGACCTCACCTTCAGCTATAGTTTAGTTCTGGAGAGTCTGACCTGGTACGAAGCTCAGAGTCACTGCAGGGAGAACTACACAGATCTGGTCAGCATCAGAGATCAGACCCAAAATGAAGAAGTGAAGAAAGAAGGGAGGTACAGCAGTGGATCATTCTGGATCGGTCTGCTGACGGACGACTGGGAGTGGAGTGATGGAGGACGCTCTGCCTACAGGAACTGGGGGACGTATCAGCCTCGAGCACCATCATCAACATCAAACTGTACATATCTGAGAAATGGGAAATGGAACTCAGCGCCATGCTCTGTGTTACCGCAGTAAGTCAAGACTTCACAATCACTCTCTTATCCTCAGAATAAAACACATCTTATGTTCATCAGTGTCTCTGATCCCACTCTAAAACATCCTCTTGTGTTTGTAACTCTGTCTCTCACAGCGTACATCCATGTGAGTGCTGAGCCTATGAACTGGGAGAGTGCTCTGGACTACTGTAGTAAAGAGAACAGGAGCAGTGTCCTGCGCATTGAGTCTGACCTGGACCAGAAAGAGGTGGAGAGAGAGCTCAGGAGGAGGGGTGTCTCTGGGACTCTGTGGCTGGGGCTCGGACAGAGTCGACTCTTTGGGTTCTGGATCTGGACGAATGGGATCTCTGTGGGACCCTTTAGTAACTGGGTCGGTGGGAGAGCACCAGAGGCTCCACTGTCTCAGAACTGTGGGGCAATCGACACAGAGAAAGGCTTTAAATGGCGTGATAGAGACTGCAGGTCAAAATACAGGGTTCTGTGTGAAGAAAATTAATCTGAACCAGTTCACACACTAAGACAGGGCTGATTTAGCTACTCTTTTAGCTCCTCTGCTACATTAGAGTTTTAGTAAACGCCTGCAGTGCTCTTCCTTTAGAAATGCTTTCTGTTTTGTTTAAACTAAAGGTAACGTATTTATAAAAGAACTAATTTTTCTAATAAACTAATAAATAATGTTGTATTTATCTCAACACAAAGTGTGATTGTAAAGATATTTGAGCTTGGATACCATTTATTTGAATGAGTTGGGGTTGTAATGAGTGTTAAAAATAACGTAATCACAACTTGTAAAATGCCACATTTTCTTTCCAATAAATAAAAGTTAAAGAGGTTTTCATTTGTGTGAGATGTGTTTTGACTGAAAAACAAGCACCGTTTCTCAGTGAATACTGTGTAAAGCTTGAGTTGTGGATTATATGAATGTGTTTATCTCATAATCTGACTCTTTAGGGTTAAAATATTACTTGTACAAGTTTTATGTTTGATACTTGAAACGTTTTTAATACATTTTCATGTAACTTTTATTTCTAAATATAAAAATCACACATTCTCCTGCTCTTTTCTCACTGTTAAGAGAGTAACCACTGCAAAACACTCTGGAGCCCACCCGGTATCCACCCATCAAATCCTCACAGAAATGTTCTGATGTCATAGTGTAAAGTTTCCAGAAGTGTGGAGATATATAAATAAACACACACAGTATCAGCCAAAAGTTTGGACACACCTCCTCATCAGTGATTGTTGGAGTAGAGCTAGTCACTGTATAGAACTGTGTACCAGCCCCTACCTCTGCACAACCCCAGTTACAGTCTCAGACACATTCAGAAGAGAGCGGTTCTACAGATGAACTCTCGACGAGGCCACAGCTGTTCACTGAAAACCGTTCCAGGTGACGACCTCATGAAGTCGACTGAGAGAACGGAGAGAGTGTGTGAAGCTGTCATCAAAGCAACAGGGGGCTACTGTGAAGAGTCTAAAGTATTAAACATATTCTGCTTTCTTTAACACTTTATTGGTTCACTACATAATTCCATATGTGTTCCTTCAGAGTTTTAATGTCTTCCACATTCATTTACAACGAAGAAAATAATAAAACACAAAGAGAAACCACTGAATGAGAAGATGTCCAAAGTTCTGACTGGTGCTGTACATTCACAACATGTGGAAAACGGCCCCAAACAAAGGAAACCCTCCCTGAGTGGGTGTGTCCAAACATTTGACAGGAGCTGTACATAATCATTCATCTTCTGTAAGCACTGCGTCACGTTCTGTGTCTTGAAACTACCCCGAATCATCAGGCGCAAGGCAGGAACACACCCAGTCTGTCACAGGGCATCACACACTCACACCCTTTCTTCATTCAACCAACCAACATGTGTTTATGGACTGTGGAGGAAACCCACACAGACACAGGAAGAACACTTCGAACTCATCACAGACTGTGATCTGAGGCGGAGAATGAATCCAGGGCACTGAGGAACTGGAGCTGTGTGACACCCACACTACGCCAATGTGGACATGGTTTAAATAGCTTTATAACACTGTGGCATCTGCCGTGGTTCCTATAAAAAAGGAAGGAGCTTCGGAGGCTGGGCCCATGCAGTCACCTCAGAAAAGAGCTTGTTTGATTTGTGTCTGAGGAGGATGATGTATTATGTAGTGCTCCACCATCTTTGTGTGTGTCACCTCCTGCTCGGATAACAATAAAGATTTGGCATCAATATGACACATCTGCGGATCTCTTAAGGCCCACGGTTGGCTTTGAATGATGCCGTTGACTCAGGGTGAGACCCACTTTAAATCTGTTGTGGACCAAACCTGGGCGAATCAAATTTGGCCCAAGTCTGGCCCAATCTGCATCCTGTATCAAGCCCAGCTCTTAGCATCTGGCCCATATCCAGCCCACACACTTGCCACTGCCTTAACTGTGCTGTAAATGCCAAACGTGGCTCAGACTAGTCCCAAATGTGTTTGCTGTCTGTGTGCTGTTACCGCCCTGTGTTTGGTGTTTGGGTTATGTTCAGGCTCGGGGTGTTTCTGACCCTGTTTAATGGCTGTTGGTGTGTTGCCTGTTGAGCACGGAGCCGGTGGCCTATAAACGCTATGTCGTCCTTGTCTTTTGTTAACGTCACTGCTGCAGTAGAGTTCCGCTTTACATCCTCAGTCATAAACTCATAAAAGACAAACACAACAGGGCCTTCTTAACACCTGATGCAGACGTGTTCACAGTCACTGTGTCTCTGATGAAAAAGGTTCGCATGCTCTGCTTTTCTTTTCTTTTTTGTTTCCATATTAATTTCTTGGAGTTTATCCTTCAAAACCTGCTAACGTTAATGCTAATGTATGACTTTCTGAAAAACTGGTAAGAGCTGGCGTCTCTCTGTAACTCTCTGTATATTTTAACTGTGACATTGTTTTTATCATTCGTTATTAATTCCTTGTGAATTCATCCGCGTCTAAAACTAATGTAAATCGCTCTTAAGTCAATGTATCTGTAACTGGAATTTTTAATTCTTAGAATATGATAAAAAAGTATTAAATTACTTCAATTATTTGGAGACAATCTAGTTATTTACAAAGTAAAGATAAAGTAAGATACCTATTGATACTTTATCACCACAGTGAGCTATTGTTTGGAGTGAAGGTGTAGGTAACTAGATCACATAATAAAGAGTATTCAAAATGAAATACAGGTATGCATTTAAAAATACAGATATAAATTCACTTACAGAAAGTGATACAATACATAAATAAATAAAGTTGTTGACAAATTTAAGACTTAGCTTACTGTATAACTGACTTATGGTGAAACTGTGAGATATTTCCCTGGTTTAATTCTTAAAACACTGCATCTACAAACAGAATACGATTCTTGATCTGTATTAAACAAGTCAGGTTTTCTAGTAACACGCTGAGTAATGTTATAATACTCTGAGTCACTATCTCCGAGAGGGAAATAGAAACATTGGCAAGGTTTCAGATGTTTTCACTTGTAAATATGTCATTTATCACAGCGGACAGCACAGGGGTGATGCCATTTGCTGATGCCATGGGGACAGTGCAGCTCTTACTTCTCTCGGGTAAGCTGTTTTTTTGTCTTTAATTAATAAATACCCAACTGATTTTAAAACATTAACCATGGCACTTCGTTTAGGAGTTTGACTGTTGGATTAGGGTTGATTCCTGTCTGAGAACCCATCTCCTTGTTGAATTCCTTTTAGTCAAAATAGTTAAGATGATGAAAGTGAATCAAATGTGATGTTTAAAGTCATACAAGCTGAAAAAATGGTGTGAAACGACATAGTTCGGTTTCTGTAGATGATGCAGAAACTTGAGGTGAAAATATTTCTGCATTTTATTTAACAAAGACTGGGGAGTAAAAGCAGAACAGTGCCCCCTTTTGGTTTCAAAACATAAGATCAGTGTAACTGAGTTAAACTACATAACTATGGTCCAGTTCTGAGATTGTTTTTTAATAAAAAATAGTATCAACTTATATTTAGAGAGTTGTACCTGATGTAAGTGATTTTATCAAAAAGAATGTGTCTGATTCTACTGGAAGATCATTTGTGCTTGTTTTAAACATTATTTCTTGAAACAAATCAACTGATCTGCAGGTGGAATTACACACTTTCACTGAAGTAATCACCTAAAACATGTACAAATATTTAGAAATGGGTTAATATTGGTGGCACTGTGGCGCTGAAGGTAGTGTCACTCCCTGAGAGCTCCAGCATCTGAAGGTCCTGGGTTTGTTCTTTAAAAACTGTGAGAAGTTTGGTGGGTGACCCCTGTGTCTGCATGGGTTTCTTCCCACAGTCCAGAAAACACTTGTAGGCAGGTATGCTGACTATGTGAAATGGCTACATGTCATTCTACTGTAATCTTTCTGTAAAGCACTTTGAATTGTCATTGTGTACGAAAAGTGCTCTATAAATAAACTTGCCTTGCCTTGCCTTACCTACGTGGCTGGGTATGTGATGCCTTGTGGTGGACCCCAGGGCCCTGTCCAGGGTGTGTTCCTGCCTTGCTCCTGATCAGGATGAAGCGGTTACTGAAGATGAATGAATGATTGAATAAAACGTATAATGTTTTTACAGTGAGAAACTTGTACTCTGTAGTAACACTTGTGTAAAACAGGTCATAAAGTTGACCCTAGAATATTCTCCCACAGTCTTTTCTGCCACGGCTCATCAACAAACCTTCTTTAAAATTGAGTCAAGAATCCCAAGCATGTCCAAAGCTCGGGATTCTTGCAGAGAGCACTACACTGACCTGGTCACTGTGTACAACGAAGAAGAAAACACCAACCTGGCAACCCTTCTCAGAGGACACCAGAAGGCCTGGGTTGGCCTCTTCAGAAGTCGGTCCAGTGCTAAATGGTCTAATGGCGATGATGTTACATTCAGTAACCTGACTGGGAACAGCAGCAACAGTGGAACAGGGCCCTTCTGTGCTGCTATGAAGACTGATGGATCATGGGAAAGTCTTAACTGCACAGAGAACAGAACTTTCATGTGCTACAAAAAAGGTAACCACAACTAATATGTTGTTTGATAACGTTCAGGCCTTATATATGTCCAGAGAAACTGAGCCGTATAATTTCATTCTTATTTTTTTTTTTTTTATATTATTTTATATGAGAAAGCAGACAGTGCCCTCTGCTGGGTTCTTCTGGTTTCTAAACTCATGCTTAGCAGCAAAAACTAGCATACAATGCTTAAAGGAACACTATCTTTGCTCCTGGACCCCCCTACAGTTGCAGTGTGTAACTTATTCTTACAGTACTGTCCTAAAATCAATGGGCAGGGTTACATAGTGCAGTTTCTGTAGTGCTGAGCTTGGATTAGCATCGACAGAGGCTATGTTCTCCCAATTTGAGATCAGTGAAACATCACAATGATTTTGAAGCAGTAATTAAAAAAAAAACTACCTGGTGTTCCTTTATAAAATACTTAGTACAAAATACCTGACACACAACTGAGAATCACTAGAAAAAGCGATTGATTGCTCCTTTAAATTCCTTGTGTTTGGACTCTCTGATTCAATTTCACTCCTCTACCTCCGCAGATGTGAGTAACCGAACAGTCGGACTTAATTTAATCCCTGAGAATCTGACCTGGTACGAAGCTCAGAGTCACTGCAGGAAGTTCTACACTGATCTGGTCAGCATCAGAGATCAGACTCAAAATGAAGAAGTGAAGAAAGAAGGGAGGAACAGCAGCGGATCGTTCTGGATCGGTCTGCTGAGGGATGACTGGGAGTGGGCTGATGGAGGACGCTCTGCCTACAGGAACTGGTGGAGTGGTCAGCCTCGAGCATCCTCTAATTGTACAGTGATGATGAATTCTACAGATTTTGGGAAATGGTATTCAGTGCCATGTGATAATGCAGAGTCTGCTTTGTGCTATTTTATTAACACTACAGGTATCCCCACACATTCACAGTCACTTAGATCTAAAAAGCAGGTTTAATATCATCATTAAAGGTGCAATACATAAATCTATTAATTTATTATTTGTCTTTTTTTTTTAATAAGATGAAACTGAATTGAAATCAAGAATTTGTGTGTGGTTTGAATTCCCTGAATGAACAAGTCAATGCTCTGTAGAGAGGGTGTTCCCCATAAGATGGCGGCCATGTTTTAGATTAGATTTAGCTTTGGGTACAATTTTCTGATTTGTCCACATCACTAAGTGTCAGTCTAACGGCTGTTTCTTAAAGTGAAGAATAATCACTGATTGATTAAAGGAGGCATATTGTGAAAAATATATTGTTTCAGTGCATGTGCACATTAATTTGCGGAACTGGAGACTACCAACACACACACTGCGAAATACGACAACCCAGTCAGTTTTTTGTGGTCTCCCTTAGTCAGAAAACATGTGATTCAACCAGCCATTTTGATTTTGTTCTCCATCTGATGCCAGGAGTTGAGATTTTAGAACAGTACTGACCCCTAATCAGAGCATCTCCAACTACAGTGCTTTACCTGTGTTTACAACGCTTATGGAGAATAAAGAGAACTAAGCAAAAATGGCAAAAATCTCTCTTCTCAGTGCTGTCTACTCAGGTCAGGGTAAACAGTAGCTCATTCTCATATGATGAATAGGCACTCAGACCAGTCCTTTAGAACAGTCTTGTTAAGACAAGGTGACAAAGGTAATGTGTTGTTTGATCCTTGTGGTACTTTGACCACAGCGTGACCTTTCATTAAGACCCCGGAACTGCGTTAACTTATGGAAAAGTGGAACATGTCTACATTGCAATTAAAAATGTTATTAAACCAGACAACAAATTTCTGCAAATACTTCTCCTACAGTCTCAGAAGGTCCAAATATCACAGAGAAGTTGATGCCATATATGTCAGAGGCTCAGTCACCCTGCAAAGCAAACTCCACCTACCCCATCATCTTACATAACGATAACGACAACACCAAAATTGCTGCAAAGATTAAAAACGGCAAAAACATCTGGCTTGGGCTCTGTCGAAGTCACTCCAGTGAGAAATGGTCTAATGGTGATAATGTTACATTCAGTAACCTGACGGGGAACTGTGGAAGAGGGCCCTGCTGTGCTGCCCTAAAGGCTGATGGTTCATGGGAAAGTCTTCAGTGTACAGAGAGGAGACATTTCATCTGTTATAAACAAGGTAAACGTGTTCAATGGTTTTAAAGGTGTATTAATAAGTGTTCCTTTCAGGCTGTTTCTCAGTTTCAAATTCCATCTCAACTCCATCCAGGCCATTGTCAATATTGTGCACTATGTAATCATGAACCTACACTGACTGGCCAAAAAGCAAAGCTCCGGAATTCGCTCATAGGACCACCCGGAAGAAGGCATTATTTGAGTGGCTAATTATGTGGATCAGACACAGTGATAATTCTAGAGTTTTTAAACCCCTCAGTGTCACTGCTGGAATGAGAGTAGGTGTGGGGTAACAGTGTGGACAGTGAGGGGGAACAGTGTTTAAAAACTCCAGCAGCACTGCTGTGTCTGATCCACCCACACCAAGGCAACATACATGAACACACCACCATCAGTCAGTGTCACTGCGGCGCTGATAAAGATCCAGTGAGGGTCCAGACCACTGAAGAATATGGTGCCAAATAACAGATGGACTGTAGTATGTAATGGTAGTACTGCAGACTGAACCTATATGGTTAACGAAGCTGATAAAATGGACATTTGTTTTTTTCTCCTTACCGTAGATGTTACCAACCTCACCTTCATTTATGATGTAATCCTTGAGTCTAAGACCTGGTACGAAGCTCAGAGTCACTGCAGGGAGAACTACATTGATCTGGTCAGCATCAGAGATCAGACCCAAAATGAAAAAGTGAAGAAAGAAGGGAGGTACAGCAGTGGATCATTCTGGATCGGTCTGCTGAGGGACGACTGGGAGTGGGCTGATGGAGGACACTCTGCCTACAGGAACTGGGCGAGTGGTCAGCCTAAAGGAAATTTTAACTGTACCATGATGATGAATAATGTACTCCAGGACGGTAAATGGTATTCAGTAGAATGTGATCTGTCCTACTTTAATAATTCCACCAACTCTGGAGGACATTCCCACATTGCTGCTGAACTTATTTGTGTAATATTGACACTTCATTATTTTTACAATAGCATCTGCCATTAATAGAGAGGCTGCAGTGAAGTTGGAAAAACTATGCAGAACAAGAGCTAAGAAGTATGTATAGGAATTCCTTACAATGAATTATTCAGTTACTTTAAAAGGTGATGTTCATGATTGTAATAAAATAAACAAGAAGCTTCCTCGCCATTTGCTGCTCATCCGTCTGTTTGTGGAGGTGAAACCAGTTTAATGCGTTTATGAAGCCCTGGTGTTTGTAAATGAGTTATAAAAAAAAACTGGCTTGGTCCGGAATGCTAGGCTTTCTCTCTACGTTTTTTTAGACAATGGAGAGAACGCCAAATGTTTAAAAGCACAAACCGAGATGATGACATTGCTCTATTTATACTCGGTATGTGGGTAATATTGACTTATTTTTGCAGTTTCGAACCACTTACCAAAATTACAGAAAGTACTAGCTACAAAACTAAATAATGTGTGTTGCAAATGAGTTTCTGTGGTAATTAAACAGTTCGCCGGCTTCCTACGTTCCACCTTAAATGTGAGACTATGTGAGGCTTAAGATCGCACTAACTTGTGGACCACAAATTATTTAAAAATGTAATCACAATGCTATGGCAGTACCTCTATGTTTTGAGGGGAAGATAAATGAGTAGTGAGGTATGCGTTCCAAACTTGCGAAGGGACCCTTTTTTTACTTTATTATCTCAGTGTGGTTTTAAATAATTTTACAACTAGAATTTGTTATTTTTTTTTAAAGCATATGTCTTATAGATTTAACAGTGAACATGACACAGCTCTGGTACAGAAGACAATGCATTCAATGGATGCTAATGTAGAGGGACTTAATACATATTTCTGCATAAATAAAATATTTTCAAAATTTTTCATTTTCTTAATCATCCCAATTACTTCGTTAATACTAAAGTGTACCATAACAGCAGTAGTTTGATCAGAGGACGCGTCCCCCTTGAGTGTCTTGGTTCCTTCCTCCAGACTTGAGGGAGTTTTTCCTTGCCACTGTTGACATGTCTGTTCTGACACTAACTCTAAAGTTGCTTTGTGACATCAGTTGTAAAGAGCAATGTATAAATATTTTGATTTGATGAATCCACCTTCTGAACTTAAGTGTTTACGTCACTGAAACTGCAAAACAATTTAATTACTGGAAAATGTGTGGTCATAGTTAGAAAAAATTAGCAGTTAATTATTTTTTATTTTTATTTAACACCTTTGTTAAATTTATGCTTACTTTAACACTACAATGGAGACGGGAATGTCGCTTGGTTGGAACTGTAAGCGAGCAAGGGCTGAAAAAAAGTACCCACTGGCACAGTAAAAGAGCTGAGCCGGTTCAGAGTGTGTTCCTGCCGTGCGCCCAGTGATTGAGGGGATTCAGGATCCTCAATTGTAGAAGCAGTTAGACAAATGGGTGCATAATATGGGGGAAAAAAACCCACACCATTATTCACTTCATTTGACTGAAAGGTGGAGTATGAAAAATGAAGCCAGAGAAATTACGTAAAACACAGACAAGATATAGGGGGGGAGGGAAGAGGGATTTATTTATCTTTGTAAACCAAATTATTCAGCAATGTCAAAAACAAGTTTAGTAAACACCAATTACAATAAAAGGGCTTTAGTTTTTCCTCTAAGTGACATTTAAAAGTTTGGGACAAATACGAAGCCAATTCATTTCAGAGACTTTTACCCACACACAGAATTCAGAAACAATGTGTCCAGAAAAATATAAAATAAAAACAATAAAACCCCACACAGCGACATGTATCCAGAACATCACACTGCAGAGGAAAGTGTGACACATGGACACCAAGCTACTGTTACAATAAAAATATATAGTTTGAAGGAAATGACTTGAAATTTCATTAAAAATAATAAAAACCTGGTCCCTGTTATTTCTATTGCAGAAAGTGCTTGAAGTGTTATAAAATGAAATGTTAGGGCTGAGTGGGAGAGTAAAAGTCCCTGTTCAATTTTCAGATTTTCTTTTTTTTAATTTGCACTTAAAGCTTGTTTTCTCCCACTATACTGTGTATAATACAATATAAAAGCATCATGTGCAAGATCACTGTCAAGTGTGGCACAGTGCAGGGGTTTCCACGTGCTGTAGGCAAATATTCTTTTTTTCCACTTTTTTTTTTAAACAAAAATAATTTCAGCATTTTTAAAATCAAGCCACACCTTTGCATGGCTTACATTCAGTGTATTGCTAAAAAATACTTTATCAGCAGGTTTAAAACAACCCTGCACAATGTACAATATGCTACAATATTTTTTATACATTTCATTATTTACATGGCTCCATCACGCATCCGAATTTTCAGCTTTGTTTTGTCATCTTTCAGATGGCCGTTAATACTCTACACGCAACAGAGAGGTACCAAGAGCTCCACGTTGTTTAATACGCATTTAAACAAAACACGCAGGGATAAAGGGGGGCATCATTAAGGTTTTGCCACAGGAAGAACTTTGTGCTACTTTTAAAGACTAAGTGTAAAGTGGACACTGAGCATGAAAAGGAAGAAAGCGGAAGATTTTGGCTGGGTTTAAATAAAGACCTTTTGGTTTTTTCCTTTTTTAAAAACATGTAAACATTCTAAACTCATGTCCCACAGTGCTTCAAGACACCATCTCCTCACCCCACACCACATCGCAAACAAGGCCATGAAGCAAAACAAAAACAAGGACCATCAAAAACAGCCCTGCGTCCTGCAGCATGGACCTTCCTCTGTGGTTTGCCATGTAGAGGTTTCTAGAAGGTGGCGTCAAGCTCAGAGTGCTTAAAATATACAAACTGATTGTTTTCAATTCATCGATTTTCTAGAAAGAAGTGCACAGGCTTCAGCTGTGGCTCATGTATGGCACTTACAACCACGTAATCAGCAAAGGGGACTCGGTCCAGCTACACTGCTTTAGTAAACGTAAAACATTTGTGATTGATAACCTAACGCAACAGGGACAATGTTATGACAAACCTTGAATTTCAAAACCCATAGTGCAATGCGCACAGCGCATATTTTAAAAAAAGTACAGGTGTTGAAAGTACAAGGTCTGTGGGCAAGAATTGCACTCTTCAGTCTAACATGAAGTCATCAGCATATAGAACAAGAAAAAGAACAACAACACCACCACCACGGCCTGTTCTTCCATGATCAGTTCGCTCTGGTCTCTTCAGAACGTGGTCAAGCAGCTTATTCTTTCCCCATTACAGAAAGGGCATGGTATTCTCCACTCTACAGATCAGTCTGCTACAAATTGATGTGCTTTAGCACCAAGAGGCCCTTGCATAAAGACATGAAGACGACTAAAAACCCTCACACTGAGGGCTTACAAGAAGCCTCATAGTGAAAATGTACAATTTGGAGACTGAAGCATAGTCAAAGTACTGATGTGTAATCGCAGCATACGGTCATTAACGGCCAACAAAAAAGGAACAAAACAAAAAACAGGATCTGAGCAACAAAAGAGAGGAGGAAATCCAGTTAATGGTTCATCGAAAAAGGCGTAAGACTCCACCAATACCTCTCCCACCTGCAAGGCTGCTACAGCACAAAATCTCTTGGGTTACTACAAAAGGTGTTGGTCTCCTAGACCAGAAATAAGCCTAATTTACGTCTTAGAAATGTTCATATCAAAATGGTTAGCCACCATTAAAATTTTTTAGTGTAGGATTTATACTTAATCTTGGCTCAAGAAACTTATCTATTATCAGCATCCTAGACCAAGATTAAGCACGTTTGAGAGGATCTGATTGGAGTCTGGATTCATGTCTAATCTGGGCCTAAGACAGAAGTCTATCATTAGCCTCTTAGACAAAGGTCAAGTGTGGACTAATCCCTGAAAAGATTTAGGCTTAATCTAGGTCCAGAAAACCAGGTCAGACTTAAAATCAAAACCGGCAATTAAAAACATGTTTAAAATATTTTTGCACCACTGCAGCATTCCAGGGGGGGGTAAAAAGAATAAGTGGAGGCTTTTGTTTAACTAAAAGAAAACTTATCACTGGCTTTGAGAGGTCATGGTCAAGGGTGATTCTTATGCTTGCACTTTGAGAAGGCTCTTTATCTGAAAGGCCATCATTTCACGGCCATCACATGGGCCCATGGGTAGAGAAACCCAATGGCTGGGAGGTTTTGGCAAGACGCTAGGGGATGGTGGATCGCTGAACTTGGCCCCTGCGTAACTGTGCCCACACTGAGCTGCTAGGAGCTCATTCAGGTGGGACACAGCTCCTTCCCAATTTTGGTCATATGGAGAGGCAAACCGGACTGAGCTGCTGTTCTTTTTCTCCGCTGACACGGCCTGCCGCGCCTCAGGAGACCAAGAAAACGTGCCACTCTTCTCAAGCCTGCGGAGGAGGTGGGAGCCCATTGGGGCTCCAGGTGACCCTCCCACCACTCCGCTGTTTGAATTACGGTTCCTCATCCTGGAACGGCCGAGTTGGGGGTTCTTCTTCGGCGCCAAGTGATCGGGGTGTGGAGCTGGAATGTTGTATCTCTCCCCGCCTCCCATAATGCTCACACTGGATGTCACCTTAATGAGAAAAAACAGATTTATAAATAAAATACAAGTGAAACATGTGCACTGTGCTACAAAATATGTCATTTCCTAGTCAATTTCTTCTACAGTAAGCACAGAAGGCTAAAATTCCAGCAAAAAAGGTTAAAATTACACATTCAAACACATTACACATTACACAGAGCAGCAATAATAAAAAAAAATTGAATAAAAGAAAGAAAGGAACCAAGCTACTAAAAAAATGTTAAATCCATTAAAGTATTTAAAACGGCACTATTACAGCTGTAGAACTGTACATTGAAAGTGTGTGTTGGGGGGGGGGGGTGGCTGGAGCAGACTCAAAAGAGATATGAATTAGACATTCTACAGTACTAAGTGATTAGAAGGAAGTTTTCAAACTGAAGAATAAAAAGGAAAATGTTATATATCCGGCTGTGATACTTTCGCTTGCCAGTATCAAAGTGCTCTACGTGCAGAGCAGCCAGACGTTGGCCCATCCCCCCACTCCGACTTGTTTTTCTGCGCAGACATACCTCTTTGTGTTCAGCAAGCTGTGTGCGTAGATGTGTTTATTTCTTAATTTCTCTTCTCCGATCGGGCTCCAGGTCCTCGAAGTAGCAGCTCTACTTCTCACTGTACGCTTTAGGCCCACAGTGTCTGAGGTTTTCATGTGCTGGCGAGTGGTGTTTTGTCGTGAAGCCGAGCTGAACATCAGTTCACCCCGGCACACGGTGAACTGGGAAGTCAAATCTGTAGCAACAATAAATTAATGGACGTGTTACAAATTCTGGTCATTCAATTATAACAATAATACATTAGACACTACTGAAAAAAATACTCTTTACATAAATAAAAAGACATTCTGGATGCTTTTAAAACTCTGCCCCAAGATGTGCGCAGTAACAAAAGGAGGAAGCGAGTTCCACAGATTAGAACAAAAGGAGTCTCTTCCTATAACAACAAAACAGTTCAACATGGTCCTATATAAAATAAATTAATATTAATTAATTAATATGTCTATAAAAGCAAACATCTGGGTTTTTCCAGGAAGTCTTCTTGTACATTTATTTTCCAGTGATGCCCTTCTTGGAAGACAAAACCCGAATTGACTGAAAATAATGCTGTGGGACAACGTTTAAAGAAGCCATAAGTCAGTTCTTTTAAAGGAAACATCAATTGAAAAGACGTTAATGGGAGTTAACCTTTACTTGTGATGTTATGGACGCTAGAATTCGTACCAAGCGTGAAATATACATTTTTGCTTGCTAACTTGTGTTCCAAAACCATTCTCAAAACACATGGGTTGATAGCGTTAGGTTTTCCTACGTCACAACATTAAGCAACAATTTAAGGCTGCAGTTGTGAGGCAGACAGATATCCGGTGCAGTCCTGACAGCAAAAAAGTATTGGTTGAGAACAGAAAATAATTAACCCTTTCTGTAGACAAAGAATTAACAAAACATCAGCTGATATCTGAGTCTTGCTTTGGAAAACATGCTCGGTTACACAAGCAACATCTTAGTTAGCTACGTTACCCAAACACCTCAGAGGTAATTAAAACAACGTAATTAGAAGGTAAGAGACTAAAGTTGTTTAACCAACAGTGGTGACAATTAACCTCAAATCGTCCAGATATTAAAGGCCAATAAATGCAATAATTTCTTAAACGGAAAAAAACACGATAAGCAACATAAATTTAGGTAATTCATTCTGGCTCTAAACCAAAACAAAGGGCTCGCTCCCGACATGGCGGCGCAGAGCTTCGGTAACAGACAGAGGACCGACTGAAAAACATCCACTCACCGACTCCCCCCGGGTTTTGATGGTCAAAGCCCGCCGTTTGCTATAGGCCGGTTTTTTGTTCCACAACTCCAAAGGCAACCCTTATTTTCACGGCGTATAAGCAACCTCTGCAACCAAAAACAAATAGCAAATTCTCTCTTAATTCCTCCTCGGTCTTTCCTCCTCCGTCTCTATCTCACGTACAACAAAATGGCTTCTCCACCAAGAATATGTAGTTCACGTCTGGCAGAATCGAGCCTATCAGCGTTGAGTATCGAATCGCAACGACCAATAGGAAAGCGAGGCGGGCTTGTTGCTGCCTGCTCTGGTTGCTTTCGTTACGTCATTAGCTAGGAAACTGTGTCGTCTCACTTTCAAGTTTTTGTTTCCTCTATTTTACTTCACTCATAATTTTACATTTTTGGTACGCTTTTGTTTCCCAAGTCCCCCATAACTCAATTTTCCACTCCATGTTTCAATGGCAACTCACTTTAACCTTTTATTTCACTCTAGTTTTGAAAAACAACAACTGCTGTCTAACTCTCACGTTCAGATATTTAATAAATGAGATTATTGACTTGTAAATTATATTTTCAGATTTCCGAGACACACTAGGATGAAAAATTAGTAAATGATGAAGTGTGACATGAAATATGATCACATTTCCTTTCCAGTTAGGCATTTATAATATTATTTTAATTATAAAAACAATGGTGTAAAAATAGGTTACAGATAGACCTATATCTCATTAAGGAAATGATCAAATACATAAAAGTATACACTGGACTATGGCACTCAGTTCACAGTGCTTCCTGTAAGAAGTACTGAGCCTGAAAGTAACATGTTTGTTAGCTTTATCCTTGTACAAATGAGGTCCCAATATTTTAATTAATGAGACTAATGGGATTTTTATACTATTACATGTACATAAAGCCTCAAGAAAAATCCATGGGCCCCACACCCATCCTGGGTAATTTGTCTCAGGGGAGGAGTAAGTCTTTCACACCTCAGAACCTGAGGATAGGTGTGGAGATGAGGTTATTGCTGTGAAGATGGCAGGACAATGTCTTCTCACAGTCAGTGTGTGAAAGTTTGATGTTTTTGCAAATGTCCAGGGACTGTCTGGCCATTTGTGATTCTTCACACCAATAGATATTTTATTGTGAGTGATTAGTGGTAGGGGTAGAGAAGTTAAATTGATATAAACAGTTAAGTCTCTGCTAGGTTTGGTTTAGGGTGCCTTGCGTTTTGTCCATGTCAATCAGTAGGTGGGTGCGGTAATTATAATAACTGTTAAGAATGTACCTTGGTATTTTAGATCTGTTTTAGTTGTGCCCCATGCCATTTTAAGTTAGTTTCATACAGAAGATATCTACATTTCAATTGACTTCATTTAGATGAAGAGTGAGTAAACATTGCATCTGCTTTGCAAACTTTCACATGCTTCTTATCGTGTGTGGTACCGAAAGAGGCCATTTACAGAAGATTATTATCAATGTCAGCATATACACTATACACTGTTCAAATACTTCTTACATTTTTCCAAAATCAAGAGCATTTGAACAAGTGGAAAACCATATACAGTGTTAAAAACAATAAACATGAAGTCTGTATGGCTCTCGGATTATCCATATTCAGCACCCATCATTTCCAAAAATAATTACAAAAATATGATGTGTCAGATCAGGACACCAATTTACCTCAGCAATAATTAATCTGAAATGAGACAGGCACCCGAAAAGTCTGCAGGACTTCTGGATCCTTTTTATGTGTGTTGCCTTCTTTGCATTATAGAGTTTTAACATACATTTATGAATACAGCAAGACACTGTGTTCACAGACTATAGTTTTAGGAAGTGTTTCTAACACCATGCAGCTATTTACACTATATGTCTATTATTTAGTTTTGCATAAGGGCCAGAATATCACAGACAGCCAATATTTGTTTTGGGTCTTGTCACTTGCAAACAGAGACTTCTGCAGACTCTCTGAATGTTTCAATTATATTTTGTATCGTAATTGATGAAAATGGCACGGTGCTGCAGCAGGGAGTGTCAGTCACACAGCTCCAGGGACCTGGAGGTTGTGGGTTCAAGTCCTGCTCCGGGTGACTGTTTGTGAGGAGTTTGGTGTGTTCTCCCTGTGTCCTTGTGGGTTTCCTCAGGGTCCACCCACACACACGGTAGGTGGATTGGTGACTCAAAAGTTTCCATAGGTTTGAGTGTGCGAGTTGCCCTGAGATGGACTGGCGCCCCTTCCAGGTTGTATTCCTGCCTTGCACCTAATGATCTTCAGCGCTTCAATACTTCCAGGTCTTGATGTGAAAGTTTGTGGGGCCTCCCACTTCGGGGGAGAGGTGTTGGTGCTCCTCGACGTTTCCACCTCAAAATAACATTACCTATAGTTGACTGGGGCATGTCTAGAATGGCAGCAATTTCGCGAACAGACTTCTTTGAAAAGTGGCATCCTATGAGAACGCCACGCTTAAGGTCACTGAGCTCTGCATTTCGACCCATCCTTCTGCCAACAGAAAAGTTCATTTTACGATTTGCAAATTATAGGCCAAAAAATCATATATATTCCTTGTTTAAGTTGCAACAGACAATGTAAACTGTAGGCTTTGTTCACCCTACGGTGTTCACCAAACCCGAGGAACCAATTCTAACAAGTTGCAGGGCTGGGCTCCCAAGTTTCAGGTGAGTGGCTGGAGATAGAGGAAGGGACTAATTGCAGATTCAAAGGGTTACTGAATGATAGCAATGGAGCAGATATACAACTAAGTAATGATTTTTTAGGGGTTTAATCAATGACTGAAGGTGGGATATTAAGACAATATTAAAGATAATATTCTAGTGGGTTTTATATATGTTATATATTATGAGATATGTTTGATCTTATTATGATCAAAGTGCAATAATATTTAATAACACTGCACTTTTTCTAGAGTAGAACACAACTCACCTTTTTATACATTTTATACATTTATGGGTTTATAAATTTTATTTACACGGAACTAGTCAAGTCATTAACATATATGTTTGCGCTTTAAACAAACCTCGGGACTCAAAACTACGTAAAAACCCGTTATTACTATGTATTTATTCAATGTCCACGGCGAATCGCCTTTGTTTTCTCTCAAAGCTGCTGTAGCAGCGCCTTCCGCTAATGCAGCTCGCGCGGATGTATCTCAAATGGCTCCACGTGCCCTATGTAGTGCACTAGTGTAAGTTATGACTGCTACAAACAGTTATGGACGTGAATATGTGATATCTGCCTATATAAATTCGGTCGTAAACTGTCCAATACTTTAGAGGACACATTAAGTGTGGTGGACAATTTCGTGACATAGACAGTACACTATTTAAGGAGCCAGGAGCGATTAGAAAAGTACATTTTAACTCCCTAATGTCTGTTAATCAAATCAATACAGGACTGTGTAGAAGTTTTTTCAAATAGTCATTGGATGCTATTTCACTCTTACTACGTCTTCTAGAATGTACAGACAAGGTTTAAAACTTTATGTTTGTTTGTTTTTTTTTGTAATACACAGATGTGGTGTCAGCTGTGGCTTAATTCGATGCCTTTATATTCCTTGTGTTGTGAATTTTGTCACAGATTTAAAGAAAGATAATATTGGACATTTACATATTAAATATCAGGAACAGATCAAATCAGAATGTATTACTTAATTAGTTTATATTTTCAGACATGTTCTCAAATTCAGATTTATTCCCCACCCCCAGTTCCAGACAGGCCCTTAGGTGTGAGGAAACACAAATGGGCAAAACTCACTGGACATTCACAAAACCCTCAAAACTTCACACTAGGGCTGTGAGACGAGACATAATTGTGCTATCGTCAAATCTATGATCCAATCTCCACACCTTCCCTCAAATGCTGATCTAGAGAAGTGAGAAACCCTGGAATAAACCTCCTTCATAAATTATTCAGTAGGGGATGGGAGTGGGCATTTTAGCATTTCTATTGGTCTATTTATGACATTTTTACACAATTTGAAGGAGGACGGCTTCTGTGATGGATAGAATGATGCAGAAAACAAACAAACAAACAAAAATCGAGATACAGTTTTTTCTTTAGACAGCTGCGATATATAGATGTGATAATATTTTTAAAAAAATATTGGGGCACAGTTTTTACAATGATCACAGTCTAAAAGTTTATCAAATTTAATTTTGCAAAGGCATAGTAGTAACTGCTTTCACATTTAAAGATAGATTTGTGACTTTTATATTTATGATTTACGATTTAAAAAAAAAAAAAGAAGCAGAATTCATCAATGAGGATTTTAATGTGAACAAAGCCTTTGAGACTATTCTGGAACACTGCCAATTCAAAATGGTAATGGTCAGTGATAGGGGCTCATTGCAAATTTCATTCAAGATGTCTTCTAGTGTATAAACAGCACTACTTAAATATAAACCTCAAATCAGAATTTATATATGACCAAATACTACCAATACTGATAGAAATGTGTTTATTATAAACGTCAGGAAATGTTAAATGGAAAAACGATCACGAAATGAAGTATTATCTGGAATAGTGCCTACCAATAAAAAAAAAATCCCCGTCTGCACATTAATCACTAATAAACTAAAAGATTTAACTGAAAAAATAAAGATTTATTAAAATTTAAAAAGCCAGATTAAGACAAAAATATTGAGCAGTAGTGCTGGGCTTGTTTTCTGCCCTCTGACTATTTTCATAAAGGAATAACGACTATATACATGTAAATAATAAAGTAAAATATCTAATCACAGGTACCAAGTAACAATATGGAGACTCTGTTTAGCCCACACACAAGACCCAGCACGAACCATGTAATTTATTGAAATTAATCAACAAAAAAGTTCACAAGATTAACAAGGTCTCAAAAAAAAGACTAAGCCCACACAGCTTCTCAAAGTGGCCCAAACCTAATCATTCTATTCAACTGTTTGCATTATAATTTTCTTGTACTTAAGTAGTCAACCAACATTAGTGTGAACAGGTCACACTCCTACACTGACCCTGATGCACCTAAGAACAATGCTTTATGTGACATACTCCTCTAGAACAAAGGTCAGTGTATGTTTATTTGAAATGAATGATAATCGCGAATGAAAATAAGTGAGAAAATGATCCATTTTCAAGCAGCATTTATACTGACATAAAAATAAAAAAGTGAAAAAGATGTAGTGACACATTGATCTATTTTCTCAGATTTCTTTTAAAAGTCATATACCAATTTTCTTTTTCATTAATCAGCAACATGGTACTAGATTTATGTGGACAGTCCTTTTAGAAAAACAATATGATTGGAAACCATCTGTTTTCCCTTGCCTTATAATTCAATTTAAAACGAAATGCTTTGGACAAAGTACAATGACCACACTATTCTCCTCCATCTTTCCTTCCATGCAACAGGAAATTATTAGGATTATGTGGAGCTGGAATGGTGAAGAAATCACATG
Source organism: Hoplias malabaricus (assembly GCF_029633855.1). Lineage (NCBI taxonomy): Eukaryota > Metazoa > Chordata > Actinopteri > Characiformes > Erythrinidae > Hoplias > Hoplias malabaricus. The sequence goes on from NC_089820.1 coordinate 68,477,036, forward strand.
AATTCCAACCTGGCTGTTCAAACTGATTCACACTGCTGTGTACCAGATCTGTATTGAGTTACAATGCCACATCTAAAGTGGCTCCAATCAGAACTGAAAATGTCACAAAGCCACACAAACACATCTGTGTAAAACATGAGGGGGGAATAAGAGACGGAAAAAAAGGACAATCTGTGTCAAATATGAAGAGAAAATAAAGCCACTTTTATCTGCTGTGTGAATGTAGCCACAGGCTTCACAAAATCAGCTTTCAAACAGTTTCAAAGTCTTAGGCCTTAGTTTTAGCAGATGAAAGTGAACAAGTCTTAAGCTCAATAAACCAGCCTTCAAGTGATCACACCATCCAAGCAGCAGTATCCAGAAAACAAAGAAATTCTGATTACAGGAGATAATCGCACTTATTTCAAGGCCACGAGGGATGGGGAAAGAATTTTTTTTTCTTAAATTAAAAATCAACAAAAGACTTTAGAACAACTTCCACAACAAACGTGAATAATGACAAACAGCATGCAAAATCCTGATTCAATGGCTGTAGTAAGAAGGTGGATGAAAGGGGTGCACAAATATTTCCCCTTCCTGTCTCATGCTTGAGTATCTGCTTATACATATGATTGGTATTGGTACTCTGTATGTCAACTAACTCCGTTATAGGTGCCTGTAAGTGTAAGAGATAAGATGTATATATTTATTTATTTATTTAAAAAATAAATAAATAAATAAAAAAAAAATAAAAAAAAGCCTCTGTAGTCTTTGGCATAGTTATACTTTCAGTGCTTAATGGCATGTGATAAATTGAAATACTTCCTGATCACTCAACCCCTCTGTGGCATCATGTGTAGCATGTGTGGAAGTTGCTTCTTTTTATAAGTATTCTCTAATGTGGATACAGATTCTATAATTAACGCACCAGTATCATGGGCAAATGTAGTGTGGAAGACAGTCAGTGAGAAAACAAAGCTTAAAAAAAAGCAGAACCCATTACGCCCAGCAGAACTTTCATACAGTTTCCATTTAATTGAACAGTCATGAGAATATCTAAAACATCATTCATTTAACGCTGTAAATGCTCTGAAAATTATAATACGTTCATTGGGTCCCGATATTATGGCCACGAAGAACACACATGCGTTAATTATTGAGGCCAACTGTACGTCACTCAAACTGTGCCTCTGTTTATACTCTCTCGTGCTGTTGGGACAGGAGTCAACCTGTTAGTCTTTGACTGCAGATCAGTTCCATCAGTTCCGAGTTCTTCAGCTTTGGAGTCCATTGCTGTGGCTGAATGGGACTGAACAGTTCCCTTTGTTTGATAATTGGGAAATTGGTGCAGGTTGGAAACCTGGTGCAGTTGGGAACGCTGGTGAAGTTTGGAATACTGACGGAGAATGAAAAATTGATGCAGATTGGAATACCGACGAATGTGCCGATGGGAGGACTGGCAGAGATGGGAGGACTGGTTCAGGCTGGACAACTGGAGCAGACGATTGGACAACTGGAACAGATGCAGATTGTACAGCTAGCAAAGACGACTGGATGATTTGCGCAGACGTTTGGACAACTGGCGCAGATGCAGACTGAACAGCTGGTATAGAGTGGACAACGGTCACAGGCGCAGACTGGGAAATTGGCGTAGATGAGGAGCTGGCTGTCGTGTTTGCCTTACCCTCTTCACCACAACTGGACATCCTAATGGGAGAAATGTTTATTTATTTATTTTAAAAGATGACAAGACTGAAAAGTCTCAAAATCATAAATATCTATAAACAGGAAAGAAGGGTTAATAACATTTAACCCTTATTTAAGATTAAGAGACTTTTACTCATTAACTGCTTCAGTTCTACTGGATCAGGTTTAGTAACAAAACATATTAAAATAGCTGGATCTGGATGTGCCACCTCAAATAGAAACATACAAGGTTACACTGAAAAGAACATTTAGATATACAGATTAACAAAAATGCATCAGAAAAAAAAAATCATAACAGCTACATTTATGCAACTTACCCTCCCTCATTTTGGATGGTGTCCTGCTTTGCTTTAGTTTGTTTTTTGCTGGGCAATTTTGGGATAGAACTGGAATTGCGCCTGGTGATCTTGGTCTTGGCTGTTGGACCACGGAAACCCATTGAAATAAGTTCCCGACGAACAGTTCTTGAGCTGATATTGCTTCCAGATGCAACTTGGAACTCTGCAGTGAGTGCTGCTAGAGGGGACAGACGGTTTTCACTTGCTACACGCTCCAGAACTCGAAGGTCTCTTTCTGAGAGCTTGTGTGGCCTCCCGCTTCGTGGCAGGGCTGTTGTTGCTCCTAAGCGTTTCCACTTCAAAATGACTGCACCTACAGTTGAGCGGGGCAGCTCTAGCAAGGCAGCAATTTCACGTATTGACTTTTTGGAAAGATGGCATCCTATGACAGTGCCACGCTGAAAGTCACTGAGCTCAATAGTTCGACCCATTCTTCTGCCAACAGTGGTCTAATACTTGATTTTCTGCACCAGGTGGCACTTGAAATATCTAATGCCAAGGTCTGTCCACAAACCTTTGTTCATGTAGCGTATCTTTCACCTTTTCCACATACTGCACACACTGGACATCACCTTTAGGAGTAAGAACAAAACAACATATGAATGGCAGGCTTATAATTACATATTTATTATGTATAATTGCATATTTAGATATTTCCAATAAGTAAAAAAGCTTTAAAAAGTTGCTTAGATGTAACTGTACACCTTTTACATTTAATAGACAATCGGTGAATATGCCCCACAAGCTGATGGGATTGGTTCCTTAGGTCTGTGATGCAAGAAACCCTGGCTGCCAGATTCTGTGCTTTTGACACTGTCAAGCTGAAATGCTCAGCCATGGCGCTGATTGCTAATTTCACTCATGATGTGTCTTCTACGATATAAACACCACACAAATGTTAACAGGGTTACACACTTGACTTTCCCTGGTGGGGGGGACAGGTCTTTAAGAATGAAAGCAGTGGTCACAAATAGACTTTTGCTGCACTGATTAATGCCTGACATTATGAATGACTGAACAGTGAGACTGCCATTTGTGTCACATTCTTGACTGAAAGACACAAACACCGCCAAGTCGAGCTGAATTTAAAAGACTGTAAGCCACATCTCGTCCGCGTCTAATATAAATGTCAACATTAAACTCAAAGAGCTGAATGCTTGAACCAAACTAAAGAACAAAATAGAAAAGAGAAATCTAGGTCATTCTTACTGGCTCCAAACCAAAACAAGCTCGTTCCCGACATGGCGGCGCAGGGCTTCGTTATCAAACAGAGGAGAGACTGAAAAACACATCAACTCACCGACATCCCACGGATTTTGATGGTCAAAGCCCGCTGTTTAATACAGTCTGGCTATTTAAATCCCATCTCCAAGCGCAGGCATTGTTTTACGGGGTAAAACATTCTCTACGACCCGAAACTAACAGTAAATCTAGTAGCTGTAACCCTCCTCCCTCTATATTACAACAAAATGGTTTCTCTGTCCAGTATTTAACGTCTGGCAGAGACCCACCAATAAGCGTCGAGCATAGAAACGCAATGACCAATAGGAGAGCGAGACGGGTATGATGTCTGTTTTGTTACGTCATCAGCTAGGCAGCGGTTTTGGTAGCTTTTCACACCTTTTATTTTTTCTTTTTCTATTTTTTTGTACTATTTTCTTCATTATCCTGACTTTTTTTGTACACCTTTCATTTTTAAGTTTCTCCTTATTGGGTTTGCTATTATATAGCGCTCTGTTCAGTTTAATTTTTACTCTTATACTTTTCATAAAATAAATGTTTTCATGAGAAAAACAAGCATTTGAAAACATTACTAATGAAATGTTACTAATTTCCGAATCCCTTCCTCCGAACTAATAAAAAAAAAGACTTATTTTGTATTTGCAATGGGTGTCTGAAACACCTAAACACAACCATTAGTGTGTCCACAAACTTTGACCATGTATGTGAATCAAAAAAAAAAAAAGTTTAATATTAAACACAGACTAATGAAGCCAGAGTCATGTAACTGGATTCCAAGCATAACATATTGTATGTAATTTTATGTATTTTTCACTCTTCGCTAATGCAACCTAATAAAGCATCTTCATACTTACACAAAACATCATAATCTTATTGTGTTTGCACAGTGACAATGAAAATAATGTAATAAATTCTGATTCATTAAGGGTTAATTTTGCATTCTAGTGCAGAGTAATTTCATTCATTAAAGTTTAATTAAACACAGAAATGCAAAATCCTATGAGGGAACATTTTAGCAGCATACAGTCTTGTGTGCACAATAATTAAACAATATTTAATCTTATATGGATACATGCACACATACACAAATGGATTTGTAGTCAGTATGAGACTTTTACATTCAGCAAAGTTGAAAAAACAAACAAAAGTATATTTCATACACAAGGGGAATTCAAAGCCCTTTACAAAGTGGTGAAAAAACCCCCCAGTAAAAAGCAGATAAATTAAGAGCAAGAATAAAAATCATAAAAGGCATTTCAGATTAATTGACTCAGTTCACTTATGAGGGTCGACTCCTATTTCATGTTCCAAAAGATTCTTCAGACAGTAGCAGCTAATGATGTGCAATACCAGACATTTCCTTTCTGATCCGATAGTAAAACACAGGCACCAGCAGATGCGGATACCAGTGCTGATACTGATCTATTGAATAGTTTTTAAACCTGATTCACAAAGGGAATATAAAAAAATATAAAATGTATTTTTGTACAATTATTATAAATTTAATTAATTCATAAGTATTATATTTATTTAACAATAATACAAATTCATAACTATTTAAATAAAAAGGACATTCTGTTTCTCAAAAATCAGAGGATTTTCAGTTATATATAATCTGGATAAAGGCTGCCAAGTGGCTTTCTTTGGTATTTTTTCATCTTGTCTGTGAGAGAGAAGGTGGAAGGAAAAGTAGTTCCTATATTATGCCACTATTTATGGTGCCATTTTATTATTACTAGACAGCTAAGGTATACACCCATCCACATCAAATATCAAACCAATTGGATCTTTGGGCCAGAATCGATTCTTAAATATAAACCCAAAAAATTGGAAGTATTGATATTTAGGTATTGATCCGTCCATCCCTAGTAGAAACAAAAATTTAGCACAATGTTCAATATTTTTTTTCCTTTGAAGCAACTACTATGCAAACTACAATATGAGATCTCTAAATTTCAAGAAGATACACTCATCAGGTTCCTGGGATCATCACAGAATGACACAAGCTAAAGAATCCAGAAGCATTAAGGAAAATTGTAAGTGATATTAAAAATAAACTCTGGAGATATTTAAGATTACGTACAGAGATAATGAAAGGCAACTACACAGAAGGCTAACAGAGTGCGAAAAGTGTTTTTAGTGCCACACAAAATTGCACATGCCATTTCCTTTTCTTTTAGTTTTTATCTAACAGAGGAAGCATGTAGTGTTGTCATCGAATGCACATTGCGGTAAGATCATGTTTGTATCAGTTAGGGTTTCCAGAAGTGGAGCGTAAAAGTAAGTAGTTTACAGCTCAATATTTTATGTTAATTTTTTTGTTTCAGCAGATGAAAGACATTATGACATAATTCATTTAGTTTGATAATTAACTTGATATTTATCTGTGTGATTATTTATCTTTGATTAACTTTTTTTTTAAGCCTTGGCAAATGGTGTATTATTTTCTGTATAAATGTTTCTCATACCATCAGTTTTCAAAAGCATTTTGACTTGGAATTTAAAGGGTGAGGTTTTTAACCCGTTCCCATTTAGATTTAAAAGTGAACTAAGTGTTCAAAATATTAATAAATTCAGTAAAAAAAAAATTAATAAAAATAATAATAATAAAAAATAGAATATTCCAAAGACTTTGGATCATTTGATGCATGTGGGCTCTCACTCTGAAAATATATAATGGCACCAAAATAAATATATTTTAATATGAACAGTTTTAAATAATGTCTTAGTGTCACAAGGAAATAGTAGGGTTTAACAAAACAACAGACTACCCAAATTTTATAACACAATATATGTATGAACTTTACAAGAACTTCAAAAACAAAAACGGATCAAACAAGCGGCATGTTTCCTAATCAAGAAATGGCTGATATAAATGTTTTTCTCAAGAAAGAAAAACAGAAATTGCCTTGTGCAATAACAAACTGGGACCATAGTTGCCATAGTTTCAAACATGAACTCTAACGAAAATATCGCCGTCCTATCTGCAATCTCTTCTTCCTGCTCTTTACCTTCGCCTTCTACAACAGGGAGCAACACTCACCGGAATCCCTCACAATACAAACATTCATTCATTGTCTGTAACCCATTATCCAGTCGCGGTGGGTACAGAGCCTACCCAGAATCATTGGGCTCAAGGCCAGAACACACCCTGGAGGGGGCGCTACTCCTTCACAGGGCGACAGACACACACACACACTCACTCACACCTATGGACACTTTTGAGTTGCCAATCCACCTACCAATGTATGGGTGAGAACACACCAAACTCCTCACAAAAAGTCACCCAGAGCAGGACTTGAACCATGCCCAATGCAAAGAGTGGGTTAGAAGGGTAGAGATTACCTTTGGATGACTTGGGATCAAGACCTAAGCATTTAACCACAGTACCCATCCTCACTAATGCTCTCATGATAGCCATAGAATACTCACAGCAGTTTTCACAGACTATTTAACTATTTTAACATAGTTAATTATTTAACTATGGCAACAAACCACATAGGGTGGTACGGTGGCGCAGCAGGTAGTGTCGCAGTCACACAGCTCCAGGGACCTGGAGGTTGTGGGTTCAATTCCCGCTCCAGGTGACTGTCTTGGTGTGTTCTCCCCGTGTCCGCGTGGGTTTCCTCCCACAGTCCAAAAACACACGTTGGTAGGTGGATTGGCAACTCGAATGTGTGTATCTGTGTTGCCCTGTGAAGGACTGGCGCCCCCTCCAGGGTGTATCCCTGCCTTGCGCCCAATGATTCCAGGTAGGCTCTGGACCCACTGTGACCCTGAATTGGATAAGTGGTTACAGACAATGAATGAACAAGTCACATTCCAGAGTACAAATTAAAATCAATTTGTATTACCATACTTTATTGTTTAGTACCAGTGGTGTGTTTACTTTTTAAACTATCTTTTCATCTAGATCTCTCCAACCAAACTTGGCAAAAATGGCAACAGAGCAAAACTTCCCAGAAACCACAGGTAAAATTTGAAATCTATAAATGATGGATGTATTAGTGATTCATTCCTTTAGATTATTTATCTTAAACAATTTTTTGTAACAATGTTGTTGTCAGCAAACTGTGCACAAACTTATCTCAACCAATCAGATGCTAAATAAATATAAAAAAATATAAGAATTAAATTGTAAAATCATAGTTTGTACTGGTGGTGTTATATTTCACGGTCAATCATTTCTTTAAACATAATGACAATTCATACTCGTTGTCTTTGGTCACACAGTGGCTTACAACAGACATTTTTATTTCCAACGTGTTTGAAATGTGTCTCGCAGTTTCATAATTGGTGTTGATTTCATAAATTGGTGTTGATGCAGATGGCAGCAGCAGTGTGAACTTGTCGGGTTACATGGTGCTGACGGACATGGAGCAGGAGGTAATCAGCTGGCTCTGCTTCCTGACTGGACCCATCACATTCCTGGAGAATATCTTAGTGTTACTGGTCATTGGCTCTTCAGTTCGTTTACGTAAACGACCCACATATCTCTTCATCGGGAGCTTAGCTCTGGGTGATGTCTTAGCCAGTTCCTTTTTCCCCATAATTTTCTTGGAATTCCACATATATAAAAAAAACGACACACCAAAAATATATTTATTCAAGCTTGGGGGGGTCACCATGGCTTTCACTGTCTCGGTTGGAAGCCTGTTGTTAACTTCTATGGACAGATATCTTTGCATCTACCAGGCTCCACGCTATAAGCTTGTTTTGACGCGTTGTAGGGCCTTATTTGGGATTATGACCTTATGGGTCCTGGCTGCTGGAATCTCTTTTCTCCCTCTGATGGGCTGGAGATGTTATTCAAAAACCCCATGCTCTCAGCTATTCCCATACGTGGACCGGAGCTTTATGAGCTGCTGGGCAGGCATCATGCTGCTCGTGCTTCTCCTCATTGTGGTGGCATATGCTCTAATCCTATGGAAGGCCCACAAACATGAGGCAGCCATGGTTGTTTCAAAGGCAGGTCATTCTACAATAGCACGCCAGGCCCGAATGAGAATGGATATCCGCCTGGCTCGGACTTTGGGCATAATCCTCCTGATCCTGGTGCTCTGCTGGCTCCCTAGTCTTTCCATTATGCTGGTGGACGTCTCACGAATTCTCTCCAAAAAGGAGCAGCGGACCTTTGCCTTCTGTGGGATGCTTTGCTTAGTGAATTCAGCCATAAACCCCATACTGTATGCCCTCCGTTGCCGAGAGTTGCGACGAGCACTTGTAAATCTACTGAGGTGTGTGTTTCGAGTGTGCACTTTGAACAAGTGTGTTTCTACCCAACAAAGAGAAAATAATGTTGGACACATGGATAACAAAGACAGAGATACAGTCACCACTGAATCCCTAGACAGACAACACCTAGACTAGCTGGACATTTTGCTAGATGCTTAGTAAACAGAATATTTTTCTATGAAAATTGGTAAATATTGTTGAAATATAGGGATGTGCCTTACAATAAATTAAAGAACTGTGAAGAGAGAGAACTGCTGTTTAAAATGTAATAAAATCAAGTATATGTTGCCTCCATTTGCAATTTTCTGTTCATGTCCTAGTGAACTTTGTATTATCCTGTACACAAATGCAAGACTACTTTGTCTGTTTATCTCCTCAGTATTGTGTGTATAAATGCATAAGGTATTCATTGTTTTAAATAATTATTTTTTTTTGTAAAAAAAAAAAATAGAAATAAAAAATAAAAGCCTAACCTTACTCTTCTGGAGCTGACTGATGTCATAATGGCATTTTGATGAAGATACAATTTTGATGCAAAAATAAACAGATTACATTCAAACATACCTCAATATATCACACATCTTCATATGGGCAGATATGCTTCATTTTTTAGATATTATCAGCTTTGTGAGCAGTCAGTGCTCTTTAAATATTTTAAATAACATGGGCCCAAGCAATGAGCAATTTACATTAAAATATACAAAAGTTGTATAAATTCCTTAGAGAAACACTACAAATAGGAGATGCATCAGGCTCTGTGCTGGATAGGTGAGTAGAGCGCTGGACCTGCTATTTTTATTTATTTTTTTTCTTAGGTGATTGTCTTCGTCAATACATTGATGAGTTTGTAAATTCAGAACCAATCATCCAAAATCTGACCTCACCAAAGTCATTTGAATGCTGAATGCCATCAGCATTCCTCTACCTTAGCGTAAGGCCTTCCCGGTATGATAGCTAAGAAATACACTACCTATTAAAACAATTTGGTTCAGAAGAAGAAATCTTTGATGAGCGGATGTGAGGAAATATAACAAATAGTGACTCCCCTATTTGGGCGAAATGGTACAATCCAGGCATTGTGACGTATTGGCCCATTGGCTGAAGATTGGCAGTTGGAAAATACAAACCCGTGCGAGTAGGAGGGGGGAGGTGGCTAAAGTGTACGCTGATAAAGAAAAGCCTTACGGACTCAGAGAGAGAAAAACGCAGGATATTTTGGGGGGTTATTTTGGTTGTTTATTATCAGAACGCTTTGGTGTTTTTGCTGTTATTTTGTTTTATTAATCTGCTCAGTAATCATGGCCTGTGGTGCTACGTTAAAAAGATCCATGGAGTTTGAGGCCCTGCTCAGCCCGCAGTCGCCGAAACGGAGAAGGTGCAACCCGCTGCCGGGGAGCCCAGCCGCTCCTTCACCGCAGAGGTGCAGAGGTACAGAATCTCCGAGTACCCCCGTCGGTTCCTCCCAGCCTAGTGCTGGGGAGCACAGGTTAACACCAGGTAAGAGAGACGTGTCTCTTTGGGTATAAATAAGGTTCGTGTTACCTTTGTTTCTGGTAGGAGGCCCAGTAGTATAACGCTGGTCATGGGTAGCGTTAGTAATAACCCTAACTTAACAGTTGAGTTCTCCGTATAATTATCCGTGCTTTGTTTCTGGTCAGCTGAATTTATTGTTCTGATGAACGTCTTTTGGAGTAGCACAATTCCCGACAAAACATCTGAGGCCAGGGAATAACGTTAACGTAATGTTAACAAATCGTGTTATGTTAACCGTTTGTCTTCCCTCTCTTCCTGTTAAATTCATCCATTTTTCAGCTGTTCAGTCACACTGGCCAGATTTGATTTTATTGAATTCCAGTAGTAGCTCTACACTAAACAAAACACACATAAAAATACTAATAGAGTACTGTTGTTCTGTTGTGGTGGCAAACAATCACAACCAAAGGACTGGCAGATAAGCACGTTTTGACCGCTTTTGTGTTACACTGTTAAAGTAAGACAAGGGGAATTTTGTATGTAGCAGAAAGCACTTTTTATTTATTATTATTTTTACAGTAGGGACATTTTTTTTACATTAAGAAAACACAGAGTAAAATATAAAGATTGTAGCAATAGATTGCGTCCCAAACCTCAGCCAGTTTCTAAATTAGGACAGAAATGACACACATTTTCATTAGATTAATAGTAACATTGAGATTATGTTCGTTAAATGTAGCTATAGTTTCTGTTAGTAACGTTTACATTGTGATGGGAGGCGCAGCCACAGCCCGAAGAGGAGTCCATTTCAGGGGAAACAACGGATTTAATACAAAATCGGCCCCATATTGTTGAGCTTAGAAGACGTTAAACCGTTTTTACTACCTATTTCTCTGATAATCAGATCTAATTTCCATGCCCAGTATATGTTATTAATCGTTAAACGCGTTTATTTTGCCTGAAACTACGTTGATAAATCGGTTCCGTTTCGTTAGACGTGGTCACAACGTCTTTTGTTTGTTTGAGGTTAATAGCTTTCTGAGATCAGTTTCTTCGTATTCAAATCTCATTTCTAGCCCGTATTTATTCATTTAACGTAACCCATCACGTTATTCACTTTTGTAACTTCATTAAAACTATGTAAAATCGAATCAAAGCATTGGCTACACAAGCTAACCTGTGCTAAGCTAACGGTTAGCTATAGACGGTGGCATTTTAAAAAGTTTAACAACAATGTAAGCACTTTAAAAAGCAAAAATAAAAGGAGACATAAAACGAAGCCAGAGGCACGTCAACAGATAAAACACAACGAATATAAAATGTCAGAGGAAAGGGGGTGAATTTTAATAAACATAAATAAATAAACAAATACAAAGCTAGCCTCTAACCTCATTAAGGTTGAGGTTAATAAGCATTGCGTACACATTGGCTTCTCTATTTCTCTGTTTAACATTAGCCCAACTTTGGAAATCTGGATTTAATTTGTGCGTTTTTATATTTCAGTGAAATATCAGAAAATAAGCTTTAAAAATTATATATATGTATTTTTTTCCTGGAGTGTTCCTGTGACGACTTTTGCTTTTTAGTTCCTTTTAACTGTAAAGCTTTATAGACTGAAGCAAACTTTAACCTATATTCACTGAAGTTTTTGCAAACATTGGAAACAAACCTAATATCGTCTAGAAAGAGGTGAGCTTAAAGGGCAAGGGAATTTCACTGTATGTCCATACTCAGGTGTATGGTCTGTCCTTTGTTTCTTTGAGTTTTGTGTCAGTGTTTCTAGAGAAAGCAGGGGAGATTGTGTAGCTCTGAAATGCAGGTACCCCACCCGTTTGGGATTGGGAAGCTGTGGCTTGTGACCTAGGGACCAGAGGATCAATAACAATGATCACATGTTTCGCTAAAGACAGTTAGAACTTTTTGACTACTACTAAAATTGCGGCCTGACCATAGTGAACCATTATCTGTCAAAACATAAAAGTGCAGGGGTGTGTACGGAGTGGTTGGTACATTTACTGTTATTAAATGTTTTATATGACATTGTTTTGGATTCATGCATTTATTATGTAGGTAGATTAGGTGCTTGTATATTTATAGAAATAACTGCCAGGGTATGTTACCACTAAAAGAACAGTCTTTCCTAGAAAGACTTTGTTGTACATGTTCAGATGCAGGTGTTTAATGGCCTAAACATTCCCACGCTACTCTAGGTGACCTGCTTCTGTACGTGTTAACACTTTAATCTATAATGATATTACTTTACTCAGCACAATGATGGATGACTGTGTTTTTGCTGAGAATGACAGGTATTGATGATTAATCTTGTTGTTTCTGAGTATGCCGCTGTTTTACATTTGTTTACAGACTGACTGTGATGACACTCTGTAATTCAAGAATAATTTACCTGTACAGATCTTCCTTGTATTTGTTAATAATGGGATTCAAATGATTGGAAAGAGGAATGGATGCCTTGGTAATGGTTCTTCCATAGGATTATGTGTTTATAATGGGGTCTCATATCAACTTTCTCATGATTTCAACTAATAATTTGGTGTTCTGTTTTTGCTAGTGTGTGCTCTGCTGAAGTTAAAAAAATATCTCCACTAATTCATTTATTTGTTTGTTTATTTATTACATGTTTTCATTTCAAAATTGCAATTTGATGGCGTGTAATTTTCAAAGCATGGGAGCTGCAATCCAATTTATCTTTTATAACCTCAGCACTCAATTCAACATTCAAATTTGAAACAATTCTTATGCTGCTTTTGGTGGAGAAAATTCCTAGTTGTTAGCCTAATTAAGTAAAATTAATTGCGTTTATAATTGACATACCCATCTCCACAAGTTTACACATGAAGTTGCTGTAACATGCTTTTGTCAAAATACCACAGGGATCAAGCTCCACAGCACTGTTTATCGCCCTATCTAAACAACCCTGTTCAGAACAGGTGGTTTTAGTGCATGTTCCTTTAAGATAATTGAGCCATTGCTCCCCCCCACCCCCACTATAAGCATGCGGCAGTGAGAAGTAAGCAAGTAGAAGATCTTATTTTCTAAGTTTTTGCTTTGTCCCGCTCTTGTCCTGTCTTGTTTTACTCTGCCTTTGTGCTCAACGTAAGCAGGTACTAATGAGATACTCGGATGACGGGGTGGAACAATTCTAATGATTTCCATTAGGTCAGTAGGCGAGTGAAATCAGAATGGCTTGTTTTATCCCATGCTTTCTGACGTGGATGGCCCACAACGAAACTGAATTTTTTAAATATCACAATTTGCCTACGTTCACACAGCAGGTAAAAGTGGCCCAAATCTGATTTTGGTCTGCTGTTCACACTCTCAATATAACATGACCTATATCAGACATCATTCGGAACAGATCATGCTCCTAAACTGACCCGTATGCACAAAAGGACAGTGCTTCAGGCTCTGACCAGAACTAAATATCAAAGAACGGGACCAAATTTTTCATTGCGTAGCGCTTTATCGTAAAAGTTCTCTTTATGTTCCAAATGAGTTCTATGTTAAGAAAAGAGAATATAAAAATAAACACTGTCCAAACATGTTACTTTCATTCTAAGCACAAACTTTCCAGATCGCTCTCTAAAACACGGTCTCCCAAGAGAAGCCATGTATCATCAAAATTATTTTAATTTTTCCAAAATCCATATATAAGCAGCTTCATACCCATAAGAAAAAAAGTAAAACTAATATTGAGCTGTTTAGAATGAAGCTTTTCAGTTTGTTTTATAAAAACGTTAATTGAAATAAAATTAAAATAAAAATGCTTTGGATCGTAGTCCGGAGATCATTCTCAGCGACCGGAGTGACGTAAAAGTCATGAATTCTGATCTGGCCGTCCAGAGTCGCATTGCCACAGTTTGGATATAGGTCAGATCTCAATACCACATATAAATGTGGCCCAAATCTGATTTTTAAAAAGTGAGATTCAATTCGATTTGTTCTGTTCACACAGCCCCACAAGCTGTGTCACATCTGAACATGGTGGGTTAGTGGGCTCCGTATCCCAAATTAATGTGCTAATACACTTGAGACTGTGGGCTCTGTGGCAGAAGACCCAGAAAGGCCCCACTGTAGAAGGAAACGCATAAAAAAAATGCGAGACTGGACTTTGCTGAAATGAGTATTGACAAGCCACAATGTACCAGGAAGAATGTTCTTTGGACAGAGGAGACAAAACAGGAGCTTTTTTTGGCAAGTCCTTTTAGCTGTATGTTCACACACACACAAAAAAAATGCTTTCAAACAAAAGCACACCAAAGGTGTCGTGGGGCTCTGTTATGTTTTGGGGATGCTTGGCTGCGTCTGGCTTGGGCTCAGGGCGAAATGAAATCTGGAATATCGAGACATTCTGTTGTGAAACATACTGCCAAGTGCCAGTAAGCTATGTCTCCGTCTCAGGTTATGGGATCCTCCAACAGGATATTAACCCACAATACACAGCTAAAAGCGCTGAAGAATGGCTAAGAACAAAACACTGGACTATTGAGAACTAGCCTTTTATATGAGCATTGATCTGAATCCTAATGCATATCTGTGGAAATAAATGAGCAGTCTGGAAGAAACAGCCTTAAAATCTGAGACAGAGAGGTTTGCTCAGGAAGAGGGGGCCAAATTACCTGTTGACGGATGCAAAAGTCTTATTGAGAGCTACAGAAATAGATTTTCAGTGATTGCCTCTAAAGGTTGTGCAACACAATATTAGGTCAAAGGTCCTAACATGTTTGTCCTTGCCATTTTCTTTCTTTTTTTAATATAAATATTCAGATTTGTATTAAGTGTGATGGACAGTTATACAGTGATGGATGCCACATACTTTAGACAGTTTCAAGATATTTCTCAGAAGATGTTGTGGGTAGTTTCTTTTTATATGAGCATATGAACAAATGTGTTCACATTAATAATTATGTAAAAATGTACCTGTATTATAAATAGTTCCAAAAATTGGTGTCAAAGTGGCCAAAGCATATACTAGTTTATAATAAAGTTTAAATGTAAGCAATTGTTCTCCTCCTGTAACGCTTTAAATTGAGATACAATTTTTAGGAATCCTTGTTTCATGCCTCTGACTTTATTCCCCCCCGGTTGTGCAATCTACAGAGCAGATCTTCCAGAACATCCGGCAGGAGTACAGCCGCTACCAAAGACGGCGGCAACTAGAAGGAGCCTTCAACCAGGCGGAGGCATGTGGTGCTGCTGAGGGTTCAAGTTCCTGCCCCGTCATCTCCTCTCCCAGCTCACCCTCAGGTCAGTCAAGTCATGTTACTGATCGCTAATGGATACACCCTGTGTTTCGAAAGTGTTCTGAAAATAGGTTCCCCTTCTTACGATTTCCTACATGACACAACTAAGGTTTAGAAATTGTGCAGAGTTTTGTGTAAGCAGTAAAAACGAAAAAGAAAAACCCTCACAAAACTAAGAAGAAACGCTCCAAACAGGGATTTTAAAGCGCAGTGCTGAGAAAGTGTCAACATTGAAAGAAAGTCATTAAAGACATTGTTTCTCAGGTGCCTCGTCATTGAAGAAGGACCAGCCCACGTTTACGCTGCGCCAGGTTGGCTACCTGTGTGAGCGCCTCCTCAAAGATCACGAAGAGAAAATCCGTGAGGAGTATGAGCAGATCCTCAACACGAAACTGGCAGGTAAACAAGGCTAGACTGGCGTAATGTTTTGAACAATAAACACACATTCTTAGTTTGATGCCTCCAGCACATTTCAAAATGGGTTCGGACAGGGTCAGGTTGACCGTGCTGTATCACCTCTTCAACGTCACTCATAAGCTTTTGGGATAAAGGGGATGTATTGCCATAGACTTGATAGTGAAGCTCTTTCTGAGTATCATTTTTCCATGTTGTGCCCAATGTTGGGGTGGCAAATCTGAACTGTGTGCTTTTAACTTTATTACCTAGACTCCCTTACGTCAGAGCAATGATGTTAAAATACGTGCAGAATGTGGTTTGGCATTGTCTTACTGAAATAAGGAAGGCCTTCCCTGAAAAAGACGTCATCTTGATGGTAGCCCATCTCCCCTTAAGGGTTCTGTCTGTATGTGGTGCAGTGTTGTTTGAGGGCCCAGAGATCTCAGCCTTCAGGTCTAGTGTTGTTGTGTGTTTGGCCCTACGCTTCGCATACGGCGATTTCTCCAAAGAATCCTTTAATTTTATTATGTGCCATAGGTGATTTAAAAATGTTTATTTTGAAAAAATGTTAGTTGTTGCACTATTTGTCCATTCAGTTTTCGCAGAGTGGTGAAACCCTCTCTTTATTTCTGAAACACTCAGCGTCTCTGGGATGATACTGACCTGATGCTAATTACCATAATTAGTCGTGAGATGTTTGTTTGTGTAGCATTACACACCTTTACCCATCTTTTACAGCCCTTTCCCAACAATTTTGAAATGTGTTGCTGGCATCAAAAACAGAATGGATGTATATTTTTTCACAGAAAAATACTTAAATATTTTGAAAAATATTGAAATACTGTCTTTGTACTACTTTCAGTGAAATATAGGTTTGAAATTATCTGAACATCATTGCATTTTACCTTAAAGTATTATAATGTCCGCACTTTTAGGAAAAGGGGTTGTAACTTCTCAATAATATTAAGATGTGTTATAATTCTGACCTGAAAAAATTTGATTTTTTATAAATGTCCATACACTGTAAATAAATTGTTACATTTGTATATTTAATGTTTTTGAATTAATCTAATTTCACCATTATTTCCCAAAATACTGATATGGCTCTCTTAATTATGTGTTTGTTCCAGAACAATACGAATCATTTGTGAAATTCACACAAGATCAGATCATGCGGCGGTATGGAGCCAGGCCCGCCAGCTGTACGTATCTTATGTTGTTAAAATCAATTATTAACCTGATTCTGATGTTTTCCCTATTCGTTTCAATGGGGATAAATGAAAGGCTTGTACATATCTCACTACAATATTCACTGCTCACTCTCTTTATTGCTTTTGAAGTGCGTCTAGGTCCAGGAGTGTGTTTTTGTTACTTAAGGGAAACTGTCATTGATGATATGGATGAGCTCCTAAATGAGACTGGAATAGTGAGATTCTTCAGGCTTGAAAACTGAGCTGTTTGTAAACTCCTCACGCCCACAGCTCAGCAGAAAGAGGCTTTATTGCAGATTCTTTGAGAAATGGCTTGGGTTGGTTAGCCTATACAGGTTCCTGAGTTTTCACAACACCAGGAAAAGTGTGTCCTCAGCTGCAGTGGTTGAATCTGGGGTGTATGTAGAGCAGTGGTTCCAGTTTTTTCTGCACACCCCCCCCCCCTCCCTTTGTAGAAGAGAATATTCACAAGCCCCCACATGAGTGACATGTTCATATCTTTGGCTTCCAAACTTCACTGGAATTTCTAAAAATAAAAATGATTTAAATTCTTATAAAGCTCCATTCTGATTGAATTATTTTTTTTCAGGGGAACATCGTAATAAATATTTGACATGCCTCCACTGAGATAAAACTCTGGCATCCATACGACAACGAAAAACTAGAGGTCGCCTGGGTTTCCAGTTCTCGTGTGTTCCATCATCACAAGCAGGGTTCTTGTTCTCAAATATTATATATGATTACCAAAGTAACACTCTATACCTGCAGCTGCCATTATTACTACCTTCATCAGCATGCGTTATCTCACTATTTTAGGGTTCATTGATATTATTTTTTGCCTTTTTCTGAAATTGCTGTCCCAGGAGAAGGTGGAGTTTTTACACCTTTTAACACCCACACAGTGAAACTGCTTCAGTATCACTGTCATTTTTGTATCATTTCCCTGCTCTTGAAAATAGAATAAAAAAAGAGATTTGCATTGGGACAGGATTTAAAATGAACAGACGACCACCGAGGTCTGTGAGGAAATTCAGCCTGTAATTTTCTCTGAGGAAAATGGTCGATTCAGGAATTAAACTGCAGAGGACCCCCCTGTGAAAGAGAAAATTACACCAGGACCCCATGGAAATTTAATCCCATCTGGATAGAGCTTTTTGGTCATTGGAAAAATCATTCTTTAGTTAAACAGTAATTTTAAATAAAGATTTATTTATTTTTTCTTTGCAGATGTATCCTGAACCTCAAACGGATACCAGCTGACACCCTCATGGTTGCTGGAGTACCACGACCACCCCTCACCACCACCACCCTCCCTACCCCCTCAAGACCTCAAAAACCTTTTCTTAGGCCCTTCCCTCCTTTTAAAAAGTGCTCTGGTGCCATGGGTTATCCACATTTAATCCCCCTCTGCATCTCTTCTATTCCTGGAGGCCCAGCTACAACTGAGTAAAATAATAAGATCCGTTCTGGATAAATGTCTCTCTCTTCTCTTTCTGAAACCTAAACGCAGCAGCAGCTGATTGTGGACTGCGCGCCGCTGTAGAAAAAGCTCAGCTCAAACGTCTGAATGTTTCTGTCAAACCTGCCCTCACTGGGCTGCAGCAGCTCTACCACTTTCTCTCTCTCTCTCTCTTTCTCTCTCTCTCTCACTTTTTTTCCAAACTTTACCTGAGGATTGTGGATTTTTTTTTCCATTTTCTTTTAATTTCTCCTTTTTTGAAATAAAGGATCTGTGATAAACCAGTGGTGTTTCAAAACTTGATTTCCTTGTTCTCACTCAAGTCCACGTTCATGTAAATGTATGTGTAATTACAGAGTAAACAGTCCTGATGCTTAAAACATTTTCCATTTTATCACAATTTGTTGTTCGATAGTTAAAAACTGTTGTCCACCTTTTGCCCTGCATACTTTTGTTAGTCCCCCTTCACCCTGTTCTTTAATGCTCAGGACCCACACGGACTGGTATTAGTAGGGTGAAGGCACACTTGTGCTTGTGTGTGTGTGCTGACAATAGTTCACAAACCAAACATGTCCACAGATACAGGTCTACAAGACAGCCAACACAAACCACAACAGATGAGCTACTGTCTGATTTTACATTTACAAGATAGACCAACAACTTAGGCATGTCTAATAGATTAGACACTCTTTTAAAATCTCTAGCAGCACTGCTGTTTCTGATCCACTTATACCAACTCAGTGCAGCATCACCATCACATCATTGTCCCTACAGCACTAAGAATGGTCTATCAGCCCAGTAATCTGTCTTTTGGTGGTCCTGGCCATTAATCACATGGTCAAATAAGGCTAACAAATCATGGACAATAATGGCTGTATTGCTGTCTGAAATTGTAGAAGTATAAATTGTACCCATGTGGTCAGATGGGGTTAAAAAGGGCCAGTGAGTGTAGGAACAATGGGGTGGTTTAAATGTTATGGCGGATTAGGGTATATTTGTCTCCTGATTTGAATTGACTGTTGTGGATCCCAACCTGGTAGTCTTTTGTTTGACTCTACTGCCCTCTACTGGACTCGTCTGGCAAAAACAACGTATTAGTTTGAAAGCTCAACCTTGCAGTTGATCCTAGTCTTGGACTAAGACGCAGTGCCTTTTGGATTTCAGCGTTAAAACTATAATAGAGGAAACACTTGTATATAATGAATAGTATACATTGAGTGTGGTGAGATTATAAAAGATGAAGTCCTTGTGATCAATGGGTAATCCTTAAATCAGTGGAATTCAGATTAAAATTACAGATTCAAAATCAGTGTGATGGCTCCACTGACCCGTACTAAGGGGAATAAAGCCTCTGCTGTTGCTACTCTGGGCTCAGCACTGCAGAAATTGCACTTTGAAACTTTGAAGCTCTTTGCTTCCTCTCCCCTTTACTTCAGGACAGTGCTGCAAAAGTGAATATGACTCTACAACTGTAGGGGGAACCCAGGAGCAAATACAGCAAATAGAAATTAGAGTAAATCCAGTTCTTGTTCTGAAATAATCCACAGATTTCAGTGTTTTCACCTTTAAAACTTTGTTTATTGTAGTTTTAATGTATTATGACAAGTGCGGTACGTTAAACTGTGAATCAGTTATATTCTAATAACTGAGGCTACTGCAACATTTAAGGTGGCACTGAAAGGGCTTGAGGAAAAAAAAAAAGCTGCGGAATAAGGAGCTTCAGTTTTATAGCACAGAAGAGTTTGCTGTGGTTGATGCTGTATCATCGCTGTCCGATTTAAAACATGAATCTTAATATTTCTCGAAAATTCCTCTGAATAAAGTCTTTTTACTTTGACTTCCATTGAAAGTTAAGAAGAGTTTCCCTTCTGTAAATTGCTATTTTGGTAGATGCCTGTTTTAATTGGACAGTGACTATGATTGTTGAACACTTCTGGAAGTGTATGATGCCCTACATTTACCTAAAGTCCATCAGCGGAACTCTGATATCACTGCAGTCTTTTTCGTTATCTGGCTGAAATGAGAAATCCAACCCCAATGGGCTAAGAGTAATCTAAAGCCCAGATTTGAAGACTGCACTATTTACATATATCTGACTTGCAGTTAAAGTCACATTCTGCATTGAGAAATCCTGTTCTGTAGCAATTTTCCCCCTCCACCACCACCACTATCTTTTTCAGGTTTTTCCCGCCCTGTGTGACGTCACTTCGCTCAGGTGTGCCGGCATTCGGAAGCGCAGGTAGAGGGGAAGATGGCGGTTGAAGTTTCTGAACGATGTAAACATTAGATTTTAGCAGCCGCCGAAGCATTTTCCATATGAACGCTCTTCTTCTGTTGTTGCTATCGCAGTATTTTACAAACGCTCGTGCGTCCGCAGAGGAAGGAAGAGCGGGAGAGGAAAAAGCACAGGCTGCAGTTTATCGCTAAACACGGAGTGGGTGTTGTTCATCTCTCTTTCTTTCACACACACACACACCTCCACCGCACGGTTAACTTTCTGAGAGCTTTTAAGGACCGAGTAAAGTTTGGAGTAAAGTTTTCTTGGAAGAAGAACTCCAGCTTTCCAACTTGTTCTTGAAGAAAGGAATAGGAAAAGAAAAAGGTGGTGAGTCAAAGACATCTTTCAACTTCCTTCTGAGGTGTTGCCTTTGCTTTGGATTTTGGAGAAAAAAAGCCCTGTTTATTTTGGATCTAGAACCTTAAAAAAATCTGTTATTTATTTCTCTGGCTTTCCTCGTTTTACTAAATATTCCTGATCTTTACAGTGACTGTTTACAGTGTTTTAGGAGAAAGGTTTTAGTAAAACACTGCAGCTGTTGACTTCTGGGAGGACCTTTTTACCCCATATTCAAAGTGAATATCCTCTAAGCGTTAACTAGTAATTAACAATTCATTCTCAAACCTTAAAAAAGCCCAGTAAACGAAATGATCATAAAAAATAATCTTCTGCTTAAGAAACTTTTCACTGAAGCCGAAGTGAACTTGATTAAAGGTTCTGTCGTATTTGTGATGTGTTTAAGAGTGTTTCTTATGGAATGCTGAATGCAGAGTGAACAGGATGCTGTGTTGTTTATGAACTGAGCCGGAAAATCCCAAAGGAGCAGCATTGAGCTTTTACAGAATCTCACTCTGCATTTCCTGGCTAGATTAAGATAGAGCCACATTCATTAGTTTCAGCACTGGAGGACATGATTAAAAGGAGTTATTGGCCACTTGTTGGTAACTTGGCAAAATGTTTTATATAAAATCTGACCAAAGGAAAATAAATGACTTTCTAAATCTGTAGATACAAATTAATAACAATCGTGCAAGACATTGGTTTCTCTCTCTCTCTCTCTCTCTCTCTCTCTCTCTCTCTCTCTCTCTCTCTCTCTCTCTCTCTCTCTCTCTCCCGATAAACAGAAAAAAGGAGGAAATCAGGTTTGAACACATCCACAGAAAGTACAACAAACTCCTCAGACTGAACTTAGACTGAAAACACAGTTCAAACAGATGTTATAAAATGAAGAAGAGAATGCTAATGGAAAGCTTATTTAGAAATGAATCTATGTATTAATTGTTGAGGTTACATTGATGTAAAATGTGTGTGTGTGTGTGTGCTTAAAACTACCTTGGCTGTCATTGCACCTGAAAAACAGAAAATGCAAATCAACTGAAACTAAGCAGTGTGGGCCAGGCCAGTACTGAATGGGAGACCATTGAGAAAAGCTTGGGTGGCTGCTGTGGTATTGATGGGGACATTAAGCGGCCATTCCCTGTGAACTATGGGGATCCCAATGCCTTAGTGCAGTGACAGGGACACTGTACTGAACCAATGGCGATGTCCATAGAATGTCTGGCAAAACCAACCTCTGTGGCCAGTGCTGGTCACTGACTCTCTGCCTAATAATTGATGAGTGGTGAATGCACCTCGTCCATGTGGAAGCTGCCTGTTGGAACATTAGAGAGTCGCCTGAAGCACCACCAAAGAATGCAAAGTGCTTTGGGAGTATGGCAAAGCATTGCATAATTTAGCATTTTCTAACCGCTGTTAGTCTGTTTGAACCATATGTTCAGTCTTAGGAGTTGGTTGCACTTTCTGTGGATGTGGTCTGAAGTAAGAGTGGAACTTGATGTCCTCATCTCTCTCACAGGTGAAAGCTTTAGATGATGTTTATCTGATGGGGACAGTTTTGGGGTCAGAACCAGGGCGTTGTGCGGTTGTTATAGCTCCCTTTTTTCGCTGTGGCCCTTTTTTACACTGAACCTAATTCCTGGTGTTTTTTCTTTTTTTATTCAGTGAGATGCGGAACGTCGATCCTGATGAAGAGGCAGGTTTCCCGGTGAACAGAGATGAAGAGGAGGAGAAGAATAAAAAAGAGGAAGAGGACAAAGGATGCTGTGACATTTTTCACTTCCACGTCTCCAGGTGGATGCTCCCGGAAGATCTTCGAGAAACGTATTTGGAAAGAGCCAACTGCTTACCACCTCCCATCTTCATCATCCTCATCAGCTTAGGAGAGGTGGGGAGGGTCATTACACTAAATCCAGATTGCACTATAACCTCCTTAGAAAAGCACTGAATGGAGTGTGATGCTCTGGAGCAGCTGCACATGAGCCTATGCTCACCATGTTCAAAGTCAAGTGTCAGAGAGCTATAAGCTCCCTAGGGTTGCACAGAACCAACCCCCACTACAGCCCCACCCACTAGATTAGCTGAAGATCTGCTGGTTTTACAAGTGGGTGGGGTGTGGCCAGCAACAGGTTATTTGCATAAAAGTGGCAGAGCCCTTAAACGGCTCGTTCTGAAAGGGACTGAAACTGGTGATAGAGCTGGTGATATCTCTTTATGGGCGAGTGATTTTGTGCAAAGAACTTTGTGAACATGTTTTGTATCGCCCATAGACCTATGTCTTGGAGCGTTTCGCAGTAGAAGTGTGTGAGTGTGTGTGCGGTGTTTGGGCTAGGAGCAGTGTGTTTAGTTTGGAGGTTTCCTTATGAAAAAGCACTGAGATTTTCTTGTGCGTCAGCAGCAGAGTGTTTTTCCTGCTTCTGAGGAGGGTTTTAAATGAACAGATTCATGTTTCCAGAAGGGTTTCTTTAAAACCCAACCACAGACTGCTCCACTTTCTGAAAATAGCTTCTGATTCAAGGCAAGAAGTGGGGAAACGGTCTGGAGGAGGATTCCAGTCAGAGGTGGAATTTGGACTCATTGGAAATGCTGCCTTAAAGGAAATATATCGTCGCTGTCAAAAAAAAAATGTATCTCCAAAAAAAAAAAATAATAAATTTTGGAAGTCAATGATGTAGTAAACAAACAAAAAAGGCAAAATGGAGATACATACAGATTTATTTAATAGCAACTGTATAAAACTGTAGAGTGGGACACTGAAGCAGCTGCACATGAGCCTGAGGTCACCATGCACAATGCCGAGAGTCAGCTACAGGGTTTGGGTTGTGCTTGAAGGAGCTCTATCCAATACATTTGGGATGAGCTGGGATAGAGAAGTAACCATGGAAACATTAATGTTTGTGTTCTAGTATAAGTCTAGTCCAAGTCTCTTACCAGAAGAGTAGAGGCTGTTACTGTTGTAAAGGGGATCACATTAATATTATTATTAATATTAATACCCTTCATTTCAGAAAGACTGATGGACTTACTGGGTGTGTGTGGTGTGTATCTAAAGCTGCAGCAGCGTATACAAACTTTAATTCAATATTAATGTGTTTCAACTCCTGACAGCTGGCGGTTTTTATTTACTACGCTGTGTGGAAGCCTCAGAAACAGTGGATAACACTGGATCAAGGGATTTGGGACAGTCCCCTCACCTACAAACCAGGCCAAAGACAGGAGGCGTGGCGCTTTATATCCTACATGTTCGCACACGCAGGGTAAGAACACATTTACAGCTCATCCCTGGGTAAACACTTATTTCAGAATACTTTAGCTGAAATAAGCAGAAAAGACAAATACTTGTGGAGGCCTTAAAGGTGTGGTACAGTGTTTTTTGCCATCAGAAAGTAGAAAAAAGTATTCATGAATGCGGTATATATTTTTTATTACTAGTAACACCCAAACAGAGAGACACACACACACACACACCCAAACAGAGACACACACACACTCGCACACACGAGATAAAGAATCAAATTGCTTATTTTTCCTCAAATGAACCGGTTTGTGCTGCGTAGTGCCTGCCCACACCCCCTACGTGGGCAGCCCCCATGTTTCAAATCTCTGTCACACCCAGGCCACTTGTGTTTGTAAAATGGCTGCTTCATAATATGAACAAAAAAAATGGAGAAAATGACTTATTTTACCTTTAACGTGTTCGGTGAGTACTGTGCAAAGGTTTTCAGAATCTTAATTCAGAGGTTAATAAACACTTCATTATGTTAAATCAAGGGTGCTGTTGGTTTAACAAATCCATACGATCAGGAGAATATCTAGAAACACTTTGTTCTTCACTCGCTCACAACACAGCTACTGCTTTTTAGAAAAAAGAAATCACTTTACTGTATTGTACTTGTTGTAATTATATAAAACTATATACAAGCACCCGGCTTATTGACATGAGGAATTATGTCACATAATACTATTAATAATAATCATCTTAGGTGCCTAAGACTTTTGCACACTACTGTAACTGTTAGCAAACTCCATGCTAGCTCTGCTAATAACGACCCTGGCTTCAGTGAAGGTATTTACCTGTGGTTTGTAATGTTTACTCCAGGATTCAGCACATTGTGGGGAACCTGGTCCTCCAGCTGGTTTTGGGAATCCCGCTGGAGTTGGTTCACAAGGGTTTTGAGGTGGCGATGGTCTACCTGGGCGGTGTTCTCGCAGGTGAGGGACATGTTTAATCACTGATTCTTATTTTCATTATTGTAACGTCCATGATTTTGGTGCGTTGTTGTGGCCCTCTTTTTCTCTTCTATTCAGTTTTAGATAAAACTGAAAGTAATGTATTTTTTGAAAATATTGGCGGACAGTTTCAGTGTATAACTGTGGTCATTTCAGTCTGACAGCTATAAATGTGGAGCAATTTGGGCCCAGTAATCTGCAGTGTGTGTAGCTTTACAGTCTGATGTGGACAACTGTGGAATAAACGATCTTCTGAATGATCCTGGAGCTTTCCCTGTGACAGTCGCCTTTTCTGTTCCAAAGCAGAACACTGTACATATCTGTGGACTACAGTGTAGTGTAACATTTAATAGTGTCCTGGCCATAGATTAAGCTTCAGGTTTTTGACTGAGAGGGAGTCATTTGGTCTGGGACAAGACTTCATTTCTTTTTTTTTTTTTTTTTTAAACGCCATACACTGTACTTTACTGTAATCAGAGGTTTGCAAATGAGAGGCAGCTGTGGGGCGTTTGTGTAACTGTCGCTTTATTCACGGACTCTTCTCTGTGCTGCTTTGACAGCTTTTTGTCTTTTTAAGTTAGAATTCTCTCTCTCTCTTTCTTTTCATTAATGGAACACGTGAAAAGTGACAAAGCTTTTGTTGCATAAACCTTTGGTTTTATTTTGTTTGGATTTGTGGTTTTCTCAGTGTTTTAGTCGTTGGGACAGTGCAAGTGTAGATTTAATCACAGTGAATTGAACACTACATTGTCGGACTCCTGTAATTTAGTCAGGGCACGGCGCCCCCTGTTGACCAAAATCTAAAGTGTACTACACTATGGAAAAATAAGGCGTGAAATAAAAATAACTTTTTAGGTGTAAGATGGTAGAATGATGCAGTTGTGGTGTGTGATTATTTCCCTCAAATAATTGTTTATAATTTTTTTTATTGTAGAATATTGCAGGCTTTTAGAGACATTAACTTTATTATACTAGATTTTTAGCGGTATCTGTTTACAATAAAATCACAGTGTAGTACTTAGAGTAGAACATTGTGTGTTTACAATCAGTTTTGTACTGGATCACCATATGAACAAGTATTCATGTGTTATTTGTAATTTTTTCTTGTTTGTTTGTTTGACCCAGGCTCTTTGGCCAGTTCCATATTTGACCCGTACAGTGCTCTGGTGGGAGCCTCTGGTGGAGTGTACGCTCTCATTGGGGGATACTTCATGAACGCTGTGGTGGTAAGATGTAAACAAAGTAGCACACAAGACAAATCATTAATGATATTTTTGTAACTGTAAGTTGCCATAGTGGGGCGTTTAAATGGCTTTTAAAATTAAAGCTTGGTCACCGTGCCAACGGTAAACTCTCAAAGCTTAATTAACTTATTATATCTCAGTTGACTTTGCAGTACTGGGTTGGCATCATATTAGGCGAGGGTTGACGGGAACTGTGGTACCCTCAAGGTGCATAATCAGTGCCTTTAGTTACACGCCATAATTATACGCTTTAAAGTTCAGTTTATTTCATTCGCCCCGTTTCATCTGCAGGACTTTTATTGTGTTCTTTTATTCTCCACAGTTGTGTATTGAAAGATTACAGAGATCCCCCTCTCCTTCTGGAGAAGAGAATGTAATGAACCTTTAGGGAACACAACTGGACTTTAACACCACTGCTGCACCTTTAAAGATACTCTACACTGTTTGTAGCTTTAGGAACAATAATGTACCTCCACTGTCCTTTTTTGGGCGGAGAGTGTAGCTTTAATCTTTTCTTTAAAGATCAAATTAATCACAGTGATCTAAACTAAATAAAGTGATTAGTTGTGGCACTCACTCGTACATTCTCCCCCTCTCTCTGTCCCTCTGCCCTGTCTCCCCGACCCTTTCGAACAGAACTTCAAGGAGATGCTTCCTCTGCTGGGAATTTTCCGGATCTTGGTGATCGTCCTCATCGGTTTGTTTATACATCTGTTCTGAAACAGTTCTTTTTTTCCACTTCTTCATAGTTTATTTATCCTAATAATAACTGCTGTTGTTTCAGTGGGAACAGATGTGGGCTTTGCCCTGTACAGAAGGTTTCTGTCGGATGAGGCTGGATTAAAGGTGAGTGGGAGCTATACCTGGTGGCATTTAACCCCTTTGAAGTCCAGCTATTTGAATGAGAAAAAGAATCTCTTTTATCCTCATTATCACGTCCTCTATTCATGTTCAGTGTCGAATTCTCTCTGTGATGATTGATGCTGGATGGGCTTCAGGAGCAGAAAAGCATTTAGCCACCACTGATTATCAAACTTGTAGTCCCTCACTGAATCAGTTTAGGCTCCATAGAGCGGCCCTCCCACACGGGTGTAGCCATGTTTAAAGCAGGTTTAGTACAGAATCTGACACTTCCAGACCATTAGGGTAGTTTTAATAGTTGGTTTGAGAAGCTATGTTTGTTTTTGGAAAGTTACTTATGGTTTTACTTCACTTTTAAGTGAGAAATCCTTCTGCTCCAGGTCTCTTTCGTGGCTCACATTGGGGGAGGAATTGCAGGGATGACCATCGGCTACGTCTTCTTCAGTAACTACAACCAGAAACTTCTGAAAGATCCACGCTTCTGGTTCTGCATCGTTGGGTACATCGTCTTTCTGCTCTTCGCTGTTTTCTTCAACGTCTTCCTCTCTCCGGCTCCTCGTTAAAGAAGATACTCAGGTCATCAATAAAACCTAGTTCCACTTTATATTAAGTGTCTTTTAATAATCGTGTAAATAAACTCGAACAACACATGCAACAGCAACATATCTACGGGTGATGTATTCGCTTTTACAGATGGATTGCAGTAGCACATGTAATTGTAAAGTCACATATGTATCATCTTAAGTTTTTTTTCTGTAATTACAGAAGCAGAGCTTAATAATTAATACATACCTTTTATATAAAAGTAAAAACCGGTGCTGATTTATGTCCGATCCTATCTGTGTCACATTATTTGTTACAGACACTTAATATAAAGTAGGGCCTCTACTGTGTTTAGTGCTCAGACACTAACAGATACCTCAACAAAGAGTAATACACACAACTTATAGCTTAGCAGGTGCTTTGATGTTTTTTGATGTCGGTATAAATGGTCCAAATGTTTTTCTATCTATTGATGCCATTTGTATTGTACTCTGTAAACTACACATAGGCTTTTCAGGGTTAAGGGTTTGTAAAATTGTATTAGAATTACAGCATTTAGTCTTTCCCCAAAGGCTAATAGCTGTTGACTCAGGTGAACTGTGGTGGACAGTTTATAAATGCTTTTTCATTTAGCATTAATTTTATTTGGGTATTGACAGGGATATTCAGACAGTGGTAAACAGGGTTTATTGAAGCTTTTAACACACTTTGTGTAACATGTAATGTTTAATTTCACTTGCATTTAGCAGGTAGAAGTTACTCCACACAGGGGCGCTGTTATCACACAGCTGCCAGAATCATAGCTTTCCAGGCTACTTTTACTTGACCTATTATTCTAGTGGAATAATAACAATAACAATAAAAAAGGCAATAAATTGACAATCCTGCTTTTAAAGCATATTATTGTGAGATCTGGCAACATGGACTCAGATAGGACAGCTTTGGTTGTATTGTTACATTAAATATACAGCTTCAAAACCTTTGTGATGCTCCACTGATGCAGAAATATACAGAGATGGGAGAATAGAGCCTCTGTCATTGCTTCTCTGAAATCAGCACTGCAGAACCTGCTCTATGTATCCCACTTCCCCTTGCTATCAGGACAGTGCTATAAACGTGAAATACACTCTTCAGTTGTAGTAGAAGCCCAGGTGCAAAAATGCCAAATCTTACCTAGTGCAGCTTTAAATAAAACTAAACAGAGGGCAGCCAATCAACAATCAGAAAAGAGCTCCTGTACATATTTGCCTTAAAGGCATAGTGTGTTGAAATGCCAAATATGGGTGCTTGTAGAATTAATATTCACAGATTTGACCCGTGATATGTTCACACAACGGTAAAAAGAAAGAGAAAGAGGTCGTTCTGAACAGCAGAGGGCAGCAGTTAGAAGAATAAAGGGTCAAGGATTTTTTTTCTATTTTTTTATATAAACCAGACTAAGATGGAAGTGTGGTGTTTTAAATTGTGATTGATATGAAATTGTGAAGCGATGCTGTGTGTAATAACATTTGTCATACTGTTTTTACCATTGGAAAATGTATTAAAGAATTTTTAGAATATTATTTAAATATATTTTTTGTCTCCATTAGTGATATATTCTAGTTTTACAGCCCCCAATTAATACATTTACCTAATTAATTAAAATTAAATGTATCAAATGATGTCAATATTATCATCCATTTTTATACAGTATATGGCCAAAAAATTGTGGACACTTGCTCATTCAATATTTCTTCCAGGGTTTACTCCCCTTTTACAGCAGTCGCAGCTTCTAAATGTTGGCACATTTCTGTGATAATTTGATTGTATTCAGCCATGAGAAATTGAATACCGAGGCTGGATAGTTCTGCAACTCCAGCTCACACCAAATGTGTTGTACACAGCAGTTTAATTCAAAGCTGAAAAGTGGTGTCTATAAAGTTTTGACATACTGTGAAAGTGAGTGTGGGCCATTGTGTCCTGCTCTGATTCTGGTGTTCCCTTTCCTGGTCCTAATACATAAACAGCAGGTTTAAACACACACACATACAAGTGTATTGACCGTGACCTGATGGGAACCAGTCAAAGAGGCGGGGCTTTCCGAGGTTTTGACCTGAACAAATCAATTCAGGCTTAATCTAAATGTAGGGGTGTTTTATCCTTCGATCCATTTTTATTAGATAACGAATGAGAAACATAACACAGGCCCTGGGTCTGTGTAGTAGCCATGGCTCAGAATGACTCACAGAAAACAGTTGCAGATGATAATGCTGTTTTTTTTTTATTTCTTCGGTTAAAATGGAACAACACCAAAACTGCATCTAAATATCACAAAGAAACTTTATGGACCAGCTTTGGTTCACAAATTATACAAAACAGTGTTTAAAAATGTAAGATTAACATACATTCTTCCACCACAGAAGAGCTGTGTATTTAAAGAGTGTTTAAACAGATGTAATTACAATGTGAGAATATGTATTGAGTGCGCCCCCTGCAGGGTGTATTCCCACCTTGCGCCCAGTGATTCCAGGTCGGCTCTGGACCCACCGTGACCCTGAACTGGATAAGGGTTACAGATAATGAATGAATGAATATATGTGTGTGTTTTCTATTTGTCCTCAGCCTGGAGCCGAATATGTGTATGCTTCAAAATATGAGCTGCAATGTAGCAGAGAGCTCGATCAGTCCTTCACTAAACCCCACTAGATTGAATAATAGAGGGCTGTGTTTCAAACCATTTCCTGACGTGAACCCCGACAGCAACCAGACACTGTTAAAGAGAGCATCGGGCCGCAGCATTGATTTCTTGTAAATGGAATAAAATATGGCTACAACAGGCTGAGGCTTAATTACAGCGAGGTGGACGCAGCAGGGTATGAAATCGGACACGACCCATCGATCACAAAACAAAACCACAACCGCCATTGCTCGTAGGAAGAGCAGCATTTAACAAAGAAAAACAAAACGCCACCGTCAGCTTCAGGCTGAAAATTCAGTCTCTACTTTTGCATGGACTAAAGTTTGTGGACACCCAGCATTTCTTCTGTTATTAATCAGGAGTTTGTTCCTCTAACAACATCTACTCTTCTAGGAAACCTTCTGTATCCTGCCATACCCTCTACTGTCAGTCATAACCTGGTTGGCTTCCACTACCATGCTACTCCCTGAAATGTAGTCAGTGATGATGCAAAACACTCTCTCTAACAGTAACCGCAGGCTTTGGAGACCATCACAACAGTGTAATCCAGCTCTCGCTCCACTCTCTCCTCAGCCAACAATGCAGGGAATTTTTGAACCTTTTCAAAGACCTGGGTGTAATTTACTGAGCTGCTGTTGTGAGTCGGATAAAAGCCAGTGTGATCTCTGCTGTAGCTGGAGAGTTTAAAAAACGCCTAGTTTGTGCTGTATGACCGTTTTCTGAAAAATCAGTGCTCTGCAAGGTTTACACATCATGATTCAGTCTCTACTCTGGTACCATGAGTGAGTGGGTACTAAAGGAGTACCCGGAGAAATAGAGTAGGTACCACGCAGGAGAAAAGCACCATTAGGTCAGACTTAGTGTGGGGTGTAAATCCTTCCAACTTTGAACAATGTAAAGAAGTGGAACTGTATTCTCTGGAGTTATCTAACACCTTTGTTGTTACACTGAGTGGTGATCCAGGACTAATTATTTAATCTTTGATTAAAAACATAATTAATTAATCACACAAGTAAAAGCTGCAGTAAATGGCTTTGTTCCTTGTTGAGACTCAGGCTTTTATTAATGCATATTTAGGTGTAAAATAAAGGAATCAATGTAAGATCAACACAGTGGAATTATATTTATTTAACAATGTAATCACAACAATACATTTGGAATGCTAGTGTTGCCTGTATTTTTTGGAGGGAGTTTAATGTTCAGTGTGTTAGGCACGATGCACTGGGTCCAGGAAACTGTTCTTACTTACAGTTTTTAATTTATTATAACGTCTGTGTGGTTTTGATGATTTTTAAACAATAATTTCTTAATTTCTTGAAGAAAGGTTTATTGGGGGAGTTTAGTAACAGACAGAAGCTTTAACGCTACAACACAGCTCATGATTCAAACTCTATACAGCTCCATCTACCAGATTAGGCGAAGTAGATGACGAAACAGGAGCTCCCTCTCACTCACTCACTCACTCTCACACACACTCTCTCTCACTCACTCAGTCATTCTCACTCTCTCACTCTCACTCTCTCTCTCTCACTCTCTCTCTCTCTCTCTTTCTCTCTCTCACTCACTCTCACTCACTCATTCTCATTCTCTCTCACTCTCTCTCACTCACTCAGTCATTCTCACTCTCTCTCTCTCTCTCTCACACTCTCTCTCTCTCTCTCTCTCTCTCTCTCACTCACTCATTCACTCATTCTCATTCTCTCTCACTCTCTCAAGCTCTCACACTCTCTCTCTCACTCTCTCTCTCTCTCATTCACCCACTCTCACTCACTCATTCTCATTCTCTCTCACTCACTCATTCTCACTCTCTCTCTCTCACACTCTCACTCTCTCAAGCTCTCACACTCTCTCTCTCTCACTCTCTCTCTTTCTCAGTCTCTCTCTGAGTATGTGTGTACATGCAAACATGTAAAAAGCTGGCAGACGTAGAGAGTGAGTTATTGATAATGTTTAATACACATTGGTAGTTGGATTGGTGACTCAAAAGTGTCCGGCGCCCCCTCCAGGGCGTATCCCCACCTTGGGAAGGCCCTGGACACACCACAACCTTGGGCTGAATAAGAGCTACAGACAACGAATAAATAAAAAATAAATAAATAAACAGGATTAACACATAGTGGCCACTCATCAACTATTTAAGAGAAGTGCTGAGCTTTGGTGTGTGTTATAAAGTGCTCGTCTTTGTGTGGATAACTTTAGAGCTCTAGAGCTCCATTAAAACTACTTATAGATAATCAAACGAGCAGCTGGAGGGTGTGTGCTGAAACAGGCATGAGACACGTGCAAGTGTGTGTGTGTGTGTGTGTCCAAACCATAAAGAATCATCCCGAATCTGTAGAGTATTCATTCAGGTTCATACACATCTCCTCTCTCTCTGAAGGGAGAACAAGCTGAGGTTCGTAATGGAGCTTTATCACAGTGTACACAGTGTGATGGATTGTGACCTGGCCGCGTCCTTTCCAACATCTGCCCGTCAGCAACACAATCACAAAACAAAGAGAGAGGTCATTAGAGTTCAGACCATGCCCAATGATTTTTAAGAGTATGGCTCTGTAAATAAATAAAAAATGATCCAACTTTCCACATCCTCTCAGAATAAACCCAAATATGTAGGGATGTAGGGTTAGGCGTCTTGCCCAAGGACTCTTATTTATAAAGTGTTGCCCAGAAGGGGATTCCAGCCCTCATCTGTTGATGAACAGGTAATAATGTTACCAACTTTACCCGGCTAAATTGCAGACGCTGTTAGCAAGAAATCAACATTTGTAAATTAGAAGGCTGTTATTTAGGTCAAGAATGAATTTCTGAATATTTCTGTATTTAATTTAACACTAAGTAGTATTTTTACCCTAAAATTACAGCTTCAAAATGATTGTGATGCTGAAATTGCCCTGTAATAGGGAGAAAAAAGCCTCTATTGTTGCCACCCTTGGCTCAGCACTACAGAAACTGCACTATGTAATTCTGGAGGGAGGTGGAGGGGTAGTAGGAAACCACCCCCTCCCCCTTGATTTCAAGACAGTGCTGTAAAAGACACTCTGCAACTGTAGGGTGAGCCCAGGACCAGAAATAGCAAACCAAATCTTACCTAGTGCTCCTTTAACAATCCATTTTGTATTTTTGCATTCATGAATATTCATGACTTGTTTTTTCCAGTGATGCCAGTTTCATCAGTCATGTTTATAAAAGCCCATGACCACGCCCACTGAGGTCAGGTCTCTATAACTAGCCACGCCCACATCAAAACACATGCCCTCACTCCCAGGTCGTGGGTCAGTGACAGCACAGTGGATTGATTTTTCTGCTGAGCTATAAGACAAGCCATGAGCAGTTTCCTTTTTAGTTTGGGCACATTCAGCTCCCAGGAATACTGCAGTAGCTTGTCTTTAATCATGTAGAAGAGCGGAGCGTACTGTCCCCGCTGCAATGGCTCGCTTCAGTTTGTATTCCTTTGTTTAAGGTATGTGACATCTTTTTTCTTTTGGTTTTATTTAAGTCTTCAGAGTGAGAGTGATATCAGCAACAAGATACTTGCATATCATTGCTAATATATAGGCACTGGCATTGGACAAATGTGCAAAGAATGAACTGAAACAGCTGTGCAATAATAATAATAATAATAGTAATAAAAATTTTATTTCATAGGCAACTTTCTGTCACTCAATGACACCTTACAGAAAAAATACAAAGGAGACAATAGAATAAATAAATAAACAAAGTAGAAAACATTATCAACAAGTTAGAGTCAATCAGATGGAAATGATAGACTTTAAACAGGTGGCTCTCTGCATTTATGGATGAGTTTTATAATATCACTGATTGGAATATATCTATATATAGTGGGGTGGATGTGGTCGTGTTGAGTGCACACGTATAATATGTAAAAAACAAATCAGGCACAGAGATGTCTAACAAGTATTAAACTAATCCAGAAAATAGAATAAAGAATAATGAGCCAAACAAGAGTAATGTGCACGGAACTAAAGTGGACATGTGATGCTGGTACATGGGCAGATGACTATGTGTGGTGTATATTCCAGTCTCTGCACACATGCTATAAAACTATTACACACAGCGTCTATCAGAATTATAAAAGAGGAATAATGTTGTAAACACTGTACAGTTTTGCAAATATGCCTTTATTACCCTCCTGTACTGTTCAAACTTTTTCTATTATTTTGGACGCTGAGTTGTACTCTCTGCACAGTTCTATGCAGAAAAACCCATGTGAAGATGGGTGACTGGAACTTTTTGGGGGGGATCCTCGAGGAGGTGCACATCCACTCCACCATGGTGGGGAAGATCTGGCTAACCATCCTGTTCATCTTCCGGATGCTGGTGCTGGGCGTAGCTGCCGAGGACGTGTGGAACGATGAGCAGGCTGACTTCATCTGTAACACAGAGCAGCCGGGCTGTCGCAATGTTTGCTACGACCGGGCATTCCCCATCTCCCTCATACGCTACTGGGTCCTACAGGTCTCTCTTTTAATTCCGTCAACTTCAGTTCCCCATCTCCCGGGTCCTGCTTCAATTCAGTTCTTGTGTATAGATGATAAAGTGCTTTTCCACTGCATGGAACACTGTAGGAAAACTGTGGCTATGGGGCTACCCTCAAGGGCACATATTCGTACCTTATTTAGGGAACATAACTGTATATTATTTAATTGTAATTCATTCATTCATTGTATGCAGGTCATTTTCGTGTCCTCTCCCTCGCTGGTCTACATGGGCCATGCGTTGTACCAACTTCGTGCCCTGGAGAAGGAGCGTCAGAGGAAGAAAACAGCACTTCGGCGGGAGATGGAGGCCTTGGACATGGAGATGGCAGAAATTCGGCGGAGAATAGAGCGAGAACTCCGTCAGATCGACCAGGGCAAGCTGAACAAGGCGCCACTGAGAGGCTCGCTTTTGCGGACCTATGTGGCCCATATCGTGACCCGTTCTGCTGTGGAAGTGGGTTTCATGACGGGTCAGTACCTTCTCTACGGTTTCCAGCTGGACCCTTTGTTCAAATGTGAGCGGGAGCCTTGCCCAAATGTGGTGGACTGCTTTGTGTCCCGTCCGACAGAAAAAAGTGTGTTTATGATGTTCATGCAGTGCATTGCTGCTATCTCCTTGTTTCTTAACACCCTGGAGATCATGCACCTGGGCTACAAGAAGCTCAAGAAGGGTATCCTGGCCCTGTACCCACAACTGAGACACACAGATCTGGAGGATGTCTGCTATCCCAACAAGGCCAAGAAGGATTCTGTTGCTATGCAGACTTGTGTGGGGATCTCCACTGGATGTAAGTCTGCAATACCTTCAGCACCGAGTAGTTACAATCTTCTGATCGAGAGGCAGCAAGACGGACCTCCTTACCCTCCTCTAATCAACCCTTCTTCCGCATTCCTCCCGGTTCAAGCTGACCTTCCTTCCAAGAGTGTATTGGATGCTCCTAAAGACACCTTGCACAGTCCCACGGAGCACAACAGCAACTCCAACAACACCAGCAGTGAGAACACTCGGTCTCCAGCTGGAGAATCCATCACTCCTCCAAAGTAAGAGGATCTAGAGCACATTCCCCCACACGATGAAGTAGATCAAGAATCCGAAAAGCTTGCGGATACATCCCATGCCTATTCTCTGCCAATGAAAAGACCCTGGAAAGTCACAGCCCCCTGGAACTGTGCCCCAGTAGCTGAAGGAACCGCTTCCGATTCAGACTCGACAGGAGATGCCAAAGCTCAAGGCGCAGCTTTTAATGTTCGTTCCAGAGCTTCCTTCAGGAAGGAGACCAGGAAGAGTCGTCCCAGCACACCTGACTCCATCGAGGAGTCGAGTTCAGAGTCACGACGAAGCCCCAGGCCACAGACGTCTCCCAGCCGCAAAACCTCACTCGCAAGCAGCACCAGCAGCCGACGTGCGGCACCTACCGACCTCCAGATATGAAAATGGTTGAAATGAGATTTTAAATGCATTAGCTCCCTGCAGTGTCCCTCATTCCAGCATTCAGTCGTGAACATACTTGACAAATCTCCATCAGTGGGCTCCATAGGTCATCAAGCCTAATGCTAAGAGTTGGTCAGGAGGGTATCAAGCCTCCAGGACTCTGTTGTGGATCAGTGGACTTGTGTTCTCTGGAGTGATAGAGTTTCATTACATACATTTGCTATGAGCTGGAGCGCAGAACTAATCATCTAACACCAGTACCGCAACTCAAAGCTTCTTTTGTTTTTGCAAAACATGTCATGGGAGGTCCCACTGATCTACTTACATTAGCAAAAATGCTGCCCCCTAGACCCTGAAGAAGCTCTGAAAAATCGAGGCCAGGGAGGTTTGAAACTCCAAAATGGAGGAACTAGGAGGCCTTGCCCTTAAGCGAAGGAGCACCTTGCACCATTTGGAAACCAGTGTTATTATAATTTGGCAGCTGATTTTGAGTTAGTTTTAGTCTCATTTTAGTAATTTATTTATTGTTAGCTGTAGTGAAGTTAATTGATGAAAAGCTAAAGATTTTCATCTAGTTTTAGTTCATTAAATTAAAAAAAATATATATATTAATGTTAGTCACATTTTTAAAATGCACTTTTTTTAGAGGTATTAATTATTACTAACTTTCATAAACAATAAAAGATTAAAAGATATGTTCTGTTTAAATACATGTTAACATCCAAAATCAAGGGATTATGGCAACTTGTTTTGTTCAAATATGTTTAGCATTAACTTTAACATGAATGTTTTAAAGCTTGGGGACTGACACTGAGACGACTCTGTTTCAAATGTATTTATCATTGACCAACAATCGATACAAACACCCAGGTGACTCCCAAAAGGAGTTGACTCCCAAAGCATCGTTTATTCAAGTGTCATTGCCATGACAACAGCAAACAGATTATTTTCCTGTTTAAGTTTCCTTGGAGTTTTCAAATAATAAATAACCAGTCTTTTAAATGCAAAATATTTCATCATATTTCATAGTTAATTTTTATTTAGAGCTTGTGTATTCATTCGTTGTGAAAAATAGGTCCCTCAAGAGAACCCTCAATTCACCAGAGCTGTGACAAAGCTGGGCACTGGTTTATTTACTACCTCTAGCGAGTTGGTGAGACACTCCCTTTCTTAAGGGCAAGGCCGACCCTGTTTCTCCAGGTAGGAGTTTACCTCGCCAGATCTTGAGTTTCAGAGTTAGCCAAGGTCCAGGGAGCGGAGCCTCATGACCAAATTGAATTTTAAATGGATTTTCAGCAGTCATCTCAGTGAGGGGACTCTTCTCTGCTGGAATATAAAGCAGATTGTGTTTGTATTTTAGGAAGGTGATGTCTATTAAACATGTACTTTTGAAAGGCAAAGAAAATAATCTTTCCTGGCAACAGGTTTAATGTTTTAAATTTTTTTCTAAATGCCAATTTTCTAAAGGAAGTGAATGCAAATGCACAATGTAATTGTGATATTTTTAAAAAAAGCATTGAAAAATCAGAAATACAGTATCCATTTCCTTTTTGCATTTCCTGTAGTCTGCTTGTCTGCCTCTGTGCCTGCATTAATAATTAAAAATAAAAAATTATTTAGTTTTATAGCTTATTGTACGATGTTTGTGCTGGGTGTCATAATCACCTGACCACATTTTTACTGCCATTGAGAGTGTGTGTTGCCCTGTGAAGGACTGGCGGACCCTCCAGGCACCCTATGATTCCAGGTAAGCTCTGGACCCATCGTGACCCCGAACTGGAGAAGTGAATGAATGATGATGACGATGATTTAAGAAGAATGGAAATAGCCTACAGCTGTCACACTAATTAAAGCTTCTAAAGGCTCAATATGGTGTGTTTCACCAATGGAAGCAGACTGGAGGTCATTTTTGAACCATCCTATTGTTTCAAAGCATGTATTTCACAGTAAACATCCTAAACATTTCAAAAAACGTATGCATTTTTTTGTCCAATGAGTTTTTGCAGCAGTTTTCACTGTGTGTTGTTTGGTTGCAGGCCTACGATGTGCAGACTGGCCAATTAAATGTTTACAGAGAAGGTTATCGACCAATAACGGTAGCTCTACAGTCAGACCGTCCAATCAGAAGATTTTAGGCCACTTCACCACGCCCCCTTCTCACTCAAGCGAACCAATCGGAGTAGGGGAGGGTGGGACTAGTTTGTGAACGAAACGCTTCTCGAAGTTCTATGTAAACTCTAGAAAAACATAATCCCGGACGTTTGTGAAATTCCGCCCAGACATTTTTTAAGTCTAAAAAAGAGGACATGACCAGGTAAAAGAGGACATCTGGTCACCCTATTAAAGATGAGACGGTGTCTTTATCTTCAGTAACCACTCACTTCTCCATCAGTTTCAACCCGTCCAGATTCGTGATGTGGTACATTTCTCCTCTCAGTACGTCTCAGGGGGATTGAGGGAGTCTGAACTTCCACAGGAAAAACACACACTAGAGACCAACTTAAACACAACCTGGCTCCATTTCTGCTATTTTCTGCTATGTTTTCTTATTTGGACTATGAAACCCGCATGCTGTCACAACAGTCTTCTGAGAATGGAAAATGATAAAAGGCCTCTGAAATCTGGATCTGAGACATGTTTGGCATGGCATGGGTAAATTACATTTCGTTTTTATTATTATTGTTGTTTTCTGGAAGCTGTGGTGAATTCAAACATTCATTTGGTTCTTGGGCTTTATTGCAGAACCCTTGTAAAATTATTTGCATTTTCCACCTGTGGAAGCAGGCACCATGAGGTGAGGGAAGGGAGCAGCCATCCCACTCACCCAGAGAGAACAATGCATGCTGGGCCTTAGGACTCCAAGCCTTAGATGGCTGTGGAATTACTGAGAATTAAAGCAGCATTCCCCTGATGATGGGGCCAATGCTTAGAGCGCTGGGCTCTAAGCATTGATCCCCAGATCGTTCCCCACACCAGCACAGATCATTCTGTGTGAAATGCATCGGATTTGGAGCTTTTTTGTTTACAACAGGGATTTTAGTGTTCACCAAGAATCCCTTATACTGGGCATACATTAATATAGACACAGATTCATAGAAAAAAAATGTAAATACTAAGCTACAAGATGATGATTAAACAACTGAGGTATTTTCCAGGATTTTCAGAGTTCTTCTACAGTTTCACCACCAAATCACACACTCCTTCATTTAAAACACTAAGTAAGATATTTTTTGCTCCTGTTCTGATTTTGATCCACTTCTGATGTGAAGTTTGGTGACTTTAGATTTGTACAAATGTACCACCACTTCATCTACGTATATCCAATCACACAGCACTGGAATGCTTACTGTGGTGTTTGACCCTTGTGGTGTTTTGACCAAAGCGTTTTACAGGTATTAAATGAAGACCCTGGGAACTGTGTGAACGTGTGTAAAAATGGGTATATAACGTGTCACCTTTAAATAAAGGGGACTTATCAGCTTTAAATAAATTCCCAGATTATTCCCAGATTTCAGTCGTTAACTTCAGTTCTCTCTTCGTAAAATGTCTTATGAATGTAATTAAATGCTTGGGATATGAAGCTACTCTTTTAATAAAGCATTAGATTTGATTACAATATATACACAGGTATGAATATTATTGTCTTATTCTATATAAATGCTTAGATTTTAATGCCGATCATATCCTCAAAGCAATGTTTTGACAGCTAGAGTAAAGCCAACCCAGAAACTGCAGTGAGTACAACACCCTCCTGATTAATATTCACCATTTCAGCAGTGTCCATAAACTTTTGACTGTATAGAGTAATTATAAGACCAACCTCTAGGTGGCAGCGTAACAAAACAAAACCTCAAAGAGACGCTGATTGAACCTTCTCCCTCTGTAAACGTGCTCCAGAGACGTGTTTATGAACATGTCACAGAGTGTTAGCCTCTTATTCCGCGCAGAGGGAAACGTGGCCTAATTTGCATAAACATTAAGCAACATTTCGTCTCTTGTTTGACAGCTGCAGTCAAACCTGGCTCCTGTTTAAAAACTCAGATTTTGATACAGTAAACACAACACAGCAGCAAAAATTAGCGACTGATTCAGCAGCTGAATGACAGTAAATAACATATTTCTGATATAAATTCTGAATTCTGTATCATGATTTTGAAGAAATTAGGGTTAGCAGTGCTGTAGAAGCTTGTGAATTTTACAAATTCTTACCTAAATATTATATACACATGCATTATTATTACATAATAAATCAACTGAAATTTACCTGGTTTAAATCTACCGATAGAGGAGTCACGGCATGTGCACCTTCATGCTGTGAAGAGCTTTCTATGTGCCAATGTGTTTCCTTTCACTGTATAAAAGATGCACAGGTCTTTCTATATTTTTGGAGGCTTTGTGTATGCTTCTGAGTGAGTGAGAGACAGTGCTTATTAAAAGCATAGTGTGGATACAGATTAATGTAGATATGTTAATTATAGTCCGATTTAATTTTTGACAACAACAAATAACAATTGTGAATTTTCTGTTTTGTTAGACGACATTTATTACATATCAAATACATGCACATCATAGTTTCAACAGAGAAAAGTGGATCAAACAGCAGACTTGGTGGTCACTTGGACAGAAAGCAGACTCCTATTATTATTGTAGAAGATTATTTTAAAAGAAATAATTTCCCTTCTGTCTTTTCTGCAGCTTAGAGTTAGGCTTAGTGTTAGGGATGAGGGTGATTTTAATACAGGCCAATCATCACAGAAACATCCACAAAGAGAAAACTATATTTAGTACACACTGTATATACCCTGCAAATGGTCCTTTTATTTTAAGAACAATCGAAAATAATGCTTTTCTGAAGAGCACTGACTCTGTAAACACAGGGAACAAACGTCACAGGGGGTTCTCGCAGTGATTTTCAGATTAATTGGGAGTTTGTTTGAAGTCTCTCGGTGAATGGGGACGAGGCCCTGAATGAGTGGGGGAGAGGAAAGAGGGAGCTGAATGTGGCTTCGCGTGACTCACCGAAGGTTGCCTTCTCAAAGCCAAAAATCTCTGAATGCCGCTGACCACCCGAGTTTTTATCAATGGTGCCGATTGTCCACCGAAGACCGTTTATGTCTACGAATAACTCACATGTCCAAACATTTGGGCACATCCCTTATATCCAGTGAATTTAAATTACATTATTTTGTCCATCAATAATGTGCAGTTTTGATTGAATTTCAACTGAATTTCTAATAAATTCCACTGGAGGCTGGAAGCAAAAGAAAATATTCTTATCTACAGCAGAGGAACAGGGGAACACTGCAGAAAAAGTTGGGGGGCCCTGTCTTAGTGTATGGCTTAGGTTCTGACGTAGGTTTAGGGTTGAGGCTGTTGCACACCAGACACAATGTAACAAAATGATGTAAAACACAAAAAACATGTGCCCTTTGCAGCTTGTTTCAGATTTATTTTCACAGCAGAAAGGACAAAGATGGACAATATCTCTTCATTGCTCACAGAAAGTACTGTGGAACCGTGTTCCTCATTCTCCACTGGGCGTTTGTGATCCAGAACCAACCATTCAGCATCAGCTCCTGACTGCTTTAACATTTTTCTGGCTGCCATTAAATCCAAACAGCAATGTCATTCATACATTCATTATCTGTAACCCTTATCCAGTTCAGGGTCGCGGTGGGTCCAGAGCCTACCTGGAATCACTGGGCGCAAGGTGGGAATACACCCTGGAGGGGGCGCCAGTCATTCACAGGGGCCACACATACTCACACACTCACACCTACGGACACTTTTAAGTCGCCAATCCACCTACCAATGACTGTGGGAGGAAACCGGAGCACCCGCAATGTCCCCATATGTAATGTAAAGAGTACAGACTCTCCCTGCAGCAAAGGGGAGCAAACTCCTGATTAATGCACTTTGGTTGAGGGGTAATGCTGACTGAAGCTGGATGTGTGTGTACACTTTGATCTGTTCATATTTAGAACACTGTAATGCAATAATAAAAAAGAAATTAATTGCACACTTCAGCTCAATTCACAGTTATATCTGTCATTAACAGCAATCACTGTGTTTACTCCTGCAGTGTTCTCTGAATAAATCGGTCATTTCTGGAAATCATTTATGACCCGAGCAGGGGTCAGAGTACACAGAGGGTTACAGTGGTGTATCACTTTTTCAAACACAAAAACAACAAAACAGGAAACAGGCAAGTCACGAGTTTATCTGCAGTAAACAGGTCCTTACACTGAACAATGAAATACTTAAATAT
Organism: Hoplias malabaricus; assembly: GCF_029633855.1. Lineage (NCBI taxonomy): Eukaryota > Metazoa > Chordata > Actinopteri > Characiformes > Erythrinidae > Hoplias > Hoplias malabaricus. The sequence continues at coordinate 68,519,705 of NC_089820.1, forward strand.
AATAAATAAATATAAAAAACTATATCTATTCATCCAAAAATGCACAGAAGAGTGTAATATAATTACGATTAATTGACAAAGGTTTTTTTAAGTAAACATGTAAAACGTGTATTTTTTTAGCGTTGATCTTTTCTTCTTCATCTTAAAAATTTCCCTTTAATTTTACAGTAATTTTACGTTTAAACTAATTTTATTTGCTACTTATACATTTTGGGTATTTTTTATATTAATATACTTTTTTGTTATTGTTTTCCTTTGGTTTACTTACTGTTATTTTATTTTATATTTTATTACTATTTTTGACTTATGTAACACAGCTGCTATAAGCTTATTATTATTAATATTATTATTATTATTATTATTATTATTATATAATTATTAAAGCTAATTTTTCACAGCATTAAATATAAAAAAAATCACAAAGAAAGAAAATATCACTGTGATATATATAATATATGTGTTTAAAAATACAGAGCCCCGCTGGTGACAGGCTTTCAAAATAAAACATTTTTAATAAAAAATATCAGCATTGTTTATATCTGTTTCCTCTCCTTTAACCACAGTTTATGTGCCTTTTCTTGACATAGACACTGACCTTGAAATTATTCTTTTTTTTATTTCATTATTACTTAATAAGGAGTGGGAATGACTAAATAATGCATGGGAAGTAGTTACTAATGCATGAGAACTACTAAATAAAGCATGTGGTGGCTTCCTACTGTGTACATATAACTTAATATGGCTCAGGGATAAAATATTTACTGCATGGGATTGATTCAATAATGCAAAGGAACAAGATATGTAATGTGTGGGAATGACTTAAAATTGAAATGTTTCATTCGCACGCAAAATAAATCATTCCCACGCATTCAGTATCTCATTCCCAGGGCTCATTAAGTCATTCGCACACGTTACTGAGTCACTCCCATGTTTTATTAATTCATCCCTCTGCACTCTTATGTTGTTCCCATGCATTATTAATTTGTTCTCATGCATTATTAAAATGATCACATTCCTTCATTTTTTTGAAAGGGATGTCCCCAGCAGGGCTCCGTATAAATGAGCTTTGATGGAGAATGATCTAAAGAGGAGGCATTTCTTATCACCATGGGTAGATTACTCCATAGATTATTCTGTAGCCTTGGAGCAGGTCTCCATTCCTGCCTGTAAATACCCCAAAACCTGCCCCTTAAACCCCCCCAACCTGCCCCTAATACCAGGGTTATCTTCAATACCACTCTGAGTTATCGTACCTTGGCTTGCATAGCTGTAAGGCCTCGGTCGGATGTTTTGCTAACGCTGTAAAACGCCAGTGCCTTATCTTTACACAGAGGAGTGCGTTATCACAGGCTCCTGCCGCTTCTCACATGTGTCTGTGTTACACAATACTCTCTCTGTTCCTTTCTAAATGTCATAGATGGTAAATGTCATAAATGTAAAAGCACTAATGACACTTTGTTAATTGTGGAAAAATGAATAAAAATGGTTCAGATAATAGAATAAACATCTTGCACAATTGAAACTGGAAAGGAGATTACTGTAATTACAGCAGTGCAATGACATATCCATACATCACTGTGAAAACACACAACCACTGACAAACAAGTGCAACAAGTGCACACACACACACACACGCACACACACACACACACATATATGCCTGGAGTGGTGGGCAGCCACGTCATTTCTCAAGAAGCTGTAGTGGGTTGGGTTCTTCCTCAAGGGCACTTCACTGGTGAATGTTGTAGAAGAAATGTAAAACTGCAGCTGGAGATAAAAGCAGCAACATTTCTCGGATGTCATTTGTCCAGACAGAAAACTGTTCTTTATTCATTCATTTTTTCGTTGTCTGTAGCCCCTCAGTGTCGTGGTGGGTCTGGAGCCTACCCGGAATCACTGGGCGCAAGGCGGGAACACACCCTGGAGGGGGCGCCAGTCCTTCACAGGGCGACACACACACCCACAAATACACTCACGCCTATGGACACTTTTGAGTCCCTCAGGATGTTGGCGCTCCAGCCAGTACCTTCCGAATGTAATTTATAACACTTTTCCACTGCAAGGTACCTACCCTACTCTGCTGTAAATGGCTCTACTTGGTTGGTTCCACTATAAAGCCCCCCGAGACACAGCTGAAACGTAGCCAGTGACGTAATAAAACATCATCAATAACAGAAAACTGGGATTGTGGAAACCATAACAACACCGGCTGTAATGTTAAGCGTTGTTTACTTATTGTTTATTTGCATATTGCTGTTGTTATTTTGGGACTGAAAGCAGCTCAATGCATCAGTTCAGACAGATCAGTAGAGATTTTCTGTTCCCTGTTGCACTGTCCAGCTCTCGCTGCAGTATTTTGTCATCCACAAATCCAAGGAATGCTTGAACCTCTTCAAAAGACAATGGTGTAATTTTACGAGCTGCTGTTGTGAGTCAGTTAAAAATAAATGCGATCTCTGATGTAGCTGGAGATTTTACAAATGCTTAGTTTGTGCTGGATGTCTGCATTTTGTTAAGTCTCACAGGCCAATCCGTGCTCTACATCGTGATTTAGTCCCTACTCGGCTCGCTTGGAACCATAAGTGAGCAGGTACTAAAGGAACATGAGGTTCATAATGAGTAGAGTTGAGTTTAGTTGAGTAGCATAGGCACCATGCAGTGGGAAAGCGCCATAATTGTCCGTTATCAGTACCTGCTCAGAAATGCTTATATGCCATCAATTCCTCACAGCAATGTTCCAACATCAATGGAAAGACTTTCCAGAAGACCAGACAGACTCACACTTCTGTAAAAGAGGGACACGCCACTGATTACTGCCTCCATTTCAGGAGAAATGAGATTACAGAGTAATAAATCTCCTTTTAGACGGTGATGGGGATTTCCTCGAGGAGAAACAGTGAGGCAAAGATCACAAACTGAACTGAAACAGACTAAAGTCAACATTTTATACTCGCTCTTTATTTCCTTATTAGGCAACATTTTAAAATCACCTGTCATGACCAAACCTCATATCTCCACAACAGTGACTTTCCAGGAGACAAAAAATAACAAATAAATCTCCTTGACGTTGAATTGCATAACATGAGGCGGCACGGTGGTGCAGCAGGTAGTGTTTCTGTCACAGCTCCAGGGTCCTGTCCAGGGACTGTCTGTGAGGAGTGTGGTGTGTTCTCCCTGTGTCTGTGTGGGTTTCCTCTGGGTGATTGTCTGTGAGGAGTGTGGTGTGTTCTCCCTGTGTCTGTGTGGGTTTCCTCCGGGTGATTGTCTGTGAGGAGTGTGGTGTGTTCTCCCTGTGTCTGCGTGGGTTTCCTCCGGGTGACTGTCTGTGAGGAGTGTGGTGTGTTCTCCCTGTGTCTGCGTGGGTTTCCTCCGGGTGACTGTCTGTGAGGAGTGTGGTGTGTTCTCCCTGTGTCTGCGTGGGTTTCCTCCGGGTGACTGCCTGTGAGGAGTGTGGTGTGTTCTCCCTGTGTCTGCGTGGGTTTCCTCCGGGTGACTGTCTGTGAGGAGTGTGGTGTGTTCTCCCTGTGTTTGCGTCGGTTTCCTCCGGGTGACTGTCTGTGAGGAGTGTGGTGTGTTCTCTCTGTGTCTGCGTGGGTTACCTCTGGGTGCTCCGGTTTCCTCCCACGCTCCAAAAACACACATTGGTAGGTGGATTGGCGACTCAAAAGTGTCTGTAGGTGTGAGTGAATGTGTGAGTGTGTGTTGCCCATGAAGGACTAGCGCCCCCTCCAGGGTGTATTCTTGCCTTGTGCCCAGTGATTCCGGGTAGGCTCTGGACCCACCGCCTCCCTGAACTGAATAAGGGGTACAGATAACGAATGAACACATTCTCCTTCATTCTGAAGAACCATTTCAATTCACAGAACATTTATAAATGATTCTGTACAATAACAATAGTTCTAAATAGAGCCATAGACTTCAATCAGGAACCTTGGAGAACCATGTTTTTTGAGAGTGTAGAAGAGTAGGCACTAGCTGTTACTGCAGCAAGTGGGGGACAATGAACAAGACCCTTCATTTAAAAAAGAAACACAAACTTTGGGACATTCAGTGCCAATAGGGACAGTGTATGTATAAAGGACACGTCCCACCAGAGGATGGACATATTTATTCTTCCATTCTTTTCTGACTCTTTATGTGCCTTCCCTCATCCTGGCACCAGAAAGTTTTCTCCCTGAGCTTCTGACGCAAATCCGCACACGCTCTGACCAGTGGCACGTACCCACTCTCCAGCCCATTACATAAGCCTTTATATCCATTAGTTTATAGTTATGAATGCAGGGATGAAACACCACCAACACGTAAACATGCCTTCAGACTCCAGAGTGGCTCTGTTATGAACCACAGAGAACCAGAACTGACTTGATTGAAATGTTTACGAGGGACCCGTATGCACAAGTGTGTAAACTGAGAAGCAAGATTGTTTTTTCATTCATAACAAAAATAATACAAACGTGGCACTGTGGTCCTGGGTTCAATCTTCGCCTTGAGCCACTGTCTGTGAGGAGTGTGGTGTGTTCTCCCTGTGTCTGCGTGGTTTTCCTCTGGGTGACTGTCTGTGAGGAGTGTGGTGTGTTCTCCCTGTGTCTGCGTGGGTTTCCTCTGGGTGACTGTCTGTGAGGAGTGTGGTGTGTTCTCCCTGTGTCTACGTGTGTTTCCTCCGGGTGACTGTCTGTGAGGAGTGTGTTGTGTTCTCCCTGTTTCTGCGTGGGTTTCCTCTGGGTGACTGTCTGTGAGGAGTGTGGTGTGTTCTCCCTGTGTCTACGTGTGTTTCCTCCGGGTGACTGTCTGTGAGGAGTGTGTTGTGTTCTCCCTGTTTCTGCGTGGGTTTCCTCTGGGTGCTCCAGTTTCCTCCCATGCTTCAAAAACACATGTTGGTAGGTGGATTGATGACTCAAAAGTGTCCGTAGGTGTCAGTGAATGTGTGAGTGTGCCCCCTTCAGGGTGTGTCCCCACCTTGCGCCCAGTGATTCCGGGTAGGCTACGGACCCACTGGATAATGAATGAAAGAGTCCAGACAGGGGTCCGGTTGCCCAATAGGTCACACCCAGCCACCAGAGGGAGACATGGAGCCACCATACCTTAATTAGGAGAAATCAGCAGCACCTGTTCCTCTCCTACTTAAGGGAAGCCAATGCACATCTCTGTGCTCAGTCTTGGGTTTCCCTTTTGAAGAGTGCCACACAAGTCTGGCCAGTAATTTTGGTAAAGGCCCTCGAGTGTTCTCCTGGGTCTCTTTCCTGTCGCTCAATTTCCCTTTTATTCCTCTTGAGGCTTTTGTTTATCTTAAAAAAGTGTTCTTTCCTCAGGCCTCTGAGTTTCTAAGTCCTTTTCTTCACCCCAATCATTGTGTTCATTTGGCCGCCTTTTCCCTCTTTAGTTTGTGAAGTCCCCTTTTTACTTAAGACTCCTTTGCTCTCAGCTTTTGAGCCAGTCAGTCTTCCCCTGGGTCCTAGTGTCTTCCAAAAGTTACATAGTGCAGTTTCTGCAGAGCTAAGCCCAGAGTAGAAATCAGACAATGGCTTTGAACTGTAATATTAAAGTAACACTAAATGGTGTTTTAACTTCAACTCAATGCATTATGTTTTTGGAAATGAATGAATACGTGTGAAAATGTAAACACATTTTACATCATATACAGTTATTTTCTCAAAAATCATAATGTACATAGGATGAATAAGCCTTTATAGATATACATCAGGTGTTATTAAAGGTTTATTGTGCGACCAAATGAATCAACTACAGTAAGTAAATGCTACTGTTTGGTTATGAATTAATAAATAGCTTGTTAATAAATACCTTCAATACTGCTCTCTCTAACTCTCTGTTTCTCCCCCTCTCTTTCAAAGGCCTGTAAACTGCAGCTGAATGTTACATATCTGCTGAAAGATTTATGGCCTGTGGAGGGTTTTTATGTGTGTGTTTTTTTTTTTAATGAATGAGAATGCTGTTCGTTAGGTGCAGAATTAGCACTCTCTCTCTCTTTCTCTCTCTCTCTCTCTGTGTGTGTGTGTGTGTGGGGACATGGTCAGGAGCACGTTGTCGGGGATTGAGTCACTAATTTGGCTGAGGTCCAGATGGTCAGCTGCTGCTGGCAAGAAACCGCAGGTCAAAGTTAGCGTGGCTTTATAGGTGTGTGTATTCACACACACGCAACCTACAGTGTTCACTCACACTCAGTCGGAAATTTAGAGAGAGAGAGAGAGAGAGAGAGAGAGAGAGAGAGAGAGAGAGGTGCTCACAAACACAGTCCAGAGGGCATTCAGAGATAACAGAAACGAGGCAAAGTTCTGAGGTTAATGAACATTTTGTCGCTGACTGTACTAGACCTCGTATCTCCACTGAGGTGTTTTTTGAAAACGCCTGCTGTCCTCACCATTGGGTTAAAGTTGCACAGTGAACTGAACCATAAAACTGAACAGAATCCAGTTGCACTGACTTCAAAGTCAAGGAGATTTATTTATTATTTTTTTGTCTCCTGGAAAGTCAATGCTGTGGAGATACGAGGTTTTTACAGGTGATTTTAAAATGTTGCCTAATAATGAAATAAAGAGCGATTATAAAATGTTGACTTTAGTCTGTTTCAGTTCAGTTTGTGATCTTCGCCTCACTGTTTCCCCTCGAGGAAATCCCCATCACCGTCTAAAAGGAGCTTTATTACTCCGTAATCTCATTTCTCCTAAAATCAACAGTTCTTCTGAACTGGAGTCAGTAATCAGCGGCGTGTGCCTCTTTTACTGCAGTGTGTCTTCTCTTCTGGAAAGTCTTGTCATTGATGTTGGAACATTGCTGTGAGGATTGTAGACGCCACACTTGCACACTCTGCAAATACTCATTTCAGAGAGGTGGCTAACCATCCCACTCCCCTACATCATATGGATAGTGTAAATGCAAGTGTATGCTTCTGCATTGACTACCTTCGCAAATCACCTGTGCTGTTGTACACTTTCATATTCACTCTTAAACGTGAAGGTGCTACAGATGGCGATGCCAAAGAAGGACCACTTTTGCTTCCAAAAATAAGTTTAAATGGATACATTCCCTTAAGGTCAAGTGGTGAATTTTTAAATCTTTTAAGTGCTTTTCACAAACACGGTTCTTCATGGAACCAAAAGTGGTTCTTTTATGGCATCACCTCAAGAACCCTTTTGTAGCGTCAGTGTGTTTGTATCACTCTGCTATTACATTTAAACTAGGGCTGAATCTCAAATATATCCATCAACCCTACAGTGTAGTGGTGTAGTAGTATTTTTAGAATCTGTGAAGTGCACTAAGTAGGGAGTAGGATGCTATTTGGAACAGAGCATAGTTTACATGCAGTACTGTAAAGAAACTAATACAATCCCTGCACTTTTGTCACACCTGGGCCCTACTTACGAGGTTTTTTTTTCTGTATATTAAAGTTGTTTAATTTCTTATTCGTTCCATGATGTCGTCAGGCCACAGCATAAGATCCTATGTGACGTTTATTGTGTCGATTCGATGCAGAAGCATGTCATGACAGAAAAATGACATTTACTTTATTGAGATTTATTTATTTATCTATCATTACACATATATAGTGCCTTTCTAGATGCCCAAGGACACTTTACAATCAACATCTATCAGAGTACCATTACATTCACCGCTCAATCCTCACACACACACACAATGGTGACTGCCAAGTTGACAACTGTGTGTATTACATGCTTTGAGTGCTATATTTATTATTGCCATCAGGCTCACGCTTGGAATTAGGCTCCTGTGCAGCTGCTCCAGAGCATTTCATTCTAATTTCTAATGAACAGAAAAGAGAACTGAAAAAGAGGAAGTGTGTAAAGTAGTGAAAGTGTGTGTGTGTTTGCTTTTACTGTAAAACCAGGATTTCTTTTTTATTATTATTCTGAACAACTGCAAACTCCTGGACATTCCCTGATCCTGTGATATATTCGAAATGGTACACACCACTTCACCTTTACGTGAGCGTGGCCAGGGGACAGCAATTAAACTGTGAAATTACAGGACATTGTTTGGGGAATGAAAGCTAATGAAAATGTGACCATCCATTTCCTCCTTCATTTGAAATGATGCTGATCTTTCAGGTCACTTTTTACTGAACCACACGGGAAACCGTTTGGTGTCTGAAGTCGGTTTTCTTTAGCTCAGCACAGGAGGAACTAGTCTGGAAATAAGCAAACACATCTTCTGCAGCATGGGAACATATCAGTGTCAAAATGAAAATGTAATATGGAAAATGGCATTGAAATGTAAAGGTTGAAATGAAAGCTCATTTTTATTTGAATGGCTGAAAGATTTTACTATATTAGCTAGCACTAACAAACAAGCTAACACTGGCTTCTGGCATCTGAAGTTCTATAATTCAGCTAGCTGGAGTGTGTGTATAAAATGTGAGCTATCGTTCAGTTTGGAAACACCATAAAATATCACTATTAATTAATTAAAAGTGAAGAGTGAATGTGGTAATATTACAGAGACTGCTAGGGCCAAAGAATCTATGTCAATGCTGGATTTTTGCAAAAATATTCTTCTATGTTTTTTCCATTTGTATATTTCACTCTGATTTGTTTTCCACCTGCTTTAAGTTGTTATGGCGTATGGCTTTTTTATTTAAAAGTAAACACAGATCTTATGTTAATAAGCTATTTGATAGCCAACATTTCACTGTCCTCTGTTAAGCTTATTTATTAATTATAATCTAACATTCTCCCTAGTCATTGCAATTATGTGTTTGTTTGTTTGTTGTGGGGACATAGCAAAGTAGTTGAGGGGGGCTTATAGGTGTTAAGCCCAAACCTATGCCTGTGATTTGGTGTAGGCTTCAGATCCTCCGTGACCCTGAAAAGAAAGAAGTGCTAATTTAATACATACTTTTTAATTATTATTTACCAGTAAATAAAACCTGTGCGTTCAGTTAGAAAACCAACACATTTGAAACCATAGCAATCATATAGGATACTACAGCAACCATTTACTTTGTACCTAATTAACGCATGCAGTTCTGTTTAAATCCACCTAGGTTTTGCTAAACAAGCACAGTCCCTTATTTTTCACTTGATGATAATAATGAAAATCTGTTGTTGTTGTTGTTGTTGTTGAGGTGAAAATATCCGGTGCCACAAAAAGCACAACTGCCCTCTGCCCCAAAATGAACTCCTGTCACAAGCGCTGTCACCTGCAGTATCCCACGAACACAGCTGTGTAACAAACACCTGACCAACCGAGCGTTCCAGTTCGGACACTGAAAGGGCAGGACTTCAGGAAGATTCGGATGGCTTTGTCCACAGGGAAGAGCGGCTCTTATAAAGGTCAGTGGTTGGTCAAAGGGGGATTATAACAGAGGGCAGCGTCTGTGGCATTAACACAATTACGACACGTGACACCGGACAGTGATACTGACAGAGACGCTGCATCACATTTCAGGTCCACACGGCCTCTGGGGTTAAATACCAACCGAGTCAGAGTCAGGGCACAGAAAGAAGCCGTGATAGAAATATCACCTTATCTATTATGGTTAAAGAGGTCACTCAGCACGGCTGGCCTTAACAGCCTACTAAGAGTTCTTAAAAGTCTTGTCCGATTGATCACTGTCGGCACTTAGGGCCGGGGTAATGTGCTGTAAACTTAACTTAGAGATGAGTTCATTTAGATCAAATATTTCCAAAGAAACGGTGTAAAATAGTGACACACTACTAACTTTTGGCTGCCCCCTTTTGGTGTGTGTTTGTGTAGAAACTCTTCAGTGTGTGGATCCGAGTGAGAAGCATAAGGATAAAAATACACCTCTCTGACAAACACCTTTTATAAATAATCTTCTCACTGTTAACATTAACGATGCAGTGGGACGTTGGGACATTTTGTTTCACCACGCGGTATGCTTTGTCATCGCCAGCTCACTCACTCACTCACACACACACACACGCACACACTGTTCTGTCGAGGAATATTAGATGGAAATAGAAGGCCACATGCCCTTGAATGTTGTCCCTGCTGCTTGTGAACATGTAGAGAGTAAGGTTAGGGTTGAGGCTGATGGTTACGGGTGATTCCTTGTGCTGAGTAAGCGTCACATGTTACGTCCACAAACAACAAATCATTTTTTCCACACTTTGTACGAAGCCTGGGGATAGCTGCTCAGTCGAATATGCACTGATCAGCCATAATATTTTGCCCTCCTCCTTGTTTCTACACTCACTGTCCATTCTCTCAGCTCCACTGACCACACAGGAGCACTTTGTAGGTTTATGATTACAGACTATAGTTAATTTGTTGTATACATTGTTTGCCCCATTTCACCCTGTTCTTCAATGGTCAGGACGCCCAGAGGACCACCACAGAGCAGATCTGGGTGGAGGAGTGGAATCAACAGGGTGCTGATGTTTTTTAGAGAAGCTGGTCACAGAGGTAGCGTCGCAGTCACATGGCTCCAGGGTCCTGGAGGTTGTGGGTTTGAGTCCTGCTCCTGGTGACTGTCTGTGAGGAGTGTGATGTGTTCTCCCTGTGTCTGCGTGGGTTTCCTCCGGGTGACTGTGTGTGAGGAGTGTGGTGTGTTCTCCCTGTGTCTGCGTGGGTTTCCTCCGGGTGACTGTCTGTGAGAAGTGTGGTGTGTTCTCCTTGTGTCTGCGTGGGTTTCCTCCGGGTGACTGTCTGTGAGGAGTGTGGTGTGTTCTCCCTGTGTCTGCGTGGGTTTCCTCCGGGTGACTGTCTGTGAGGAGTGTGGTGTGTTCTCCCTGTGTCTGCGTGGGTTTCCTCCGGGTGACTGTCTGTGAGGAGTGTGGTGTGTTCTCCCTGTGTCTGCGTGGGTTTCCGTGACTGTCTGTGAGGAGTGTGGTGTGTTCTCCTTGTGTCTGCGTGGGTTTCCTCCGGGTGACTGTCTGTGAGGAGTGTGGTGTGTTCTCTCTGTGTCTGTTTGGGTTTCCTCCGGGTGACTGTCTGTGAGGAGTGTGGTGGGTTCTCTCTGTGTCTGCGTGGGTTTCCTCCAGGTGACTGTCTGTGAGAAGTGTGGTGTGTTCTCTCTGTGTCCGCATGGGTTTCCACCGGGTGACTGTCTGTGAGGAGTGTGGTGGGTTCTCTCTGTGTCTGTGTGGGTTTCCTCCAGGTGACTGTCTGTGAGGAGTGTGGTGTGTTCTCTCTGTGTCCGCATGGGTTTCCTCCAGGTGACTGTCTGTGAGGAGTGTGGTGTGTTCTCTCTGTGTCCGCATGGATTTCCTCCAGGTGACTATCTGTGAGGAGTGTGGTGTTTTCTCTCTGTGTCCGCGTGGGTGTCCTCCGGGTGACTGTCTGTGAGGAGTGTGGTGGATAGTAACTGGATTCACTCTGACCAGATTCTGTTTACACGTATTATTAAAATGTGTCCACAGTCAGACCAAATGAAGTCTGATTTTACTGCAAAAATAAAAATCACCTGCAAATACATCATTTACTTTTTCATTTCTTCCCCAGCTTTAAACGTGGTTTCTCACCTGCTGCTATCCATGTATTTTACACATTCAAACTTCAATAATAAATGTCTAAAACTGACAATGAATCATCTACATCAGCCAAGGATCAGCCTGTGTCTTCAGCCTTGGATTTCTGCAGTCGCAGGAGCCCAGAGGGATGTTTGTACACGACAGATTACTCAAGGCTGGTGGCAAAAACCGGTTCCTATTTTACAGAAACAATTTCATCATTGCTTTGTAAACAATGATGGAAATTCATCAGACACTGGTTTCCAGAAAAACATCTCACCTGTGTTTATGAAGCACCAGTGTCTGTAAATGGACAAAAAAAAAAAAAAAACTCTCTCAGTCCAGTATGCTAAGCTTTCTCTCTGTGCTCATGGCAGAGGCATCTGGTGTGTTTTAAACCACAGAGAGAACTCCGTCTGATCTGTTAATGTCTGCAGTCATGCTAACAGCTCCATTGTATATGTATGTTTGCTGAAATTCATACAGCTCCTCATTCCCTCCATAGTGAAAGGTACATAAGTCATTAAACTACAATGATTCAGATAGCACTCAGATTCCCACGGATGAATAAATAGAAATGATATTGTGTTATAAAAATATAATGCACTGTTAAGCTCTAGATTCAATAATCTCATGATGTGTGTAATGCACTACAAAGAGAGTAGGGAGTGATTTTGGATGTGTTTTTGATGTTTTTCTTTAAGAACTATGGCCCCCTTGTGGACTGGCATGATAATGCAGCTGTGTTCATAATCATCTGGACTGGGATATTTCATAAAAAGAGAGTGAAAATATATATATATATTTAAAGAAATATCCCAATCCATGAGGATGAGGCCATATTTTGACAGATGTGCATGTAAAGATGTTGAAGTATTCTTGCCTTTTCACGGTTAGGTCAGTGTTTGATTGATAGGTGACAGGAAAAATAAATTTGCTTGGTTTGAACGATGTAAAATGGGTCGTGACGTACTTCAGCTACAACAGAAAAAAACTACAACTACAGTGGCATGTTATAAAACTAACATTTGCTTAAATGCAACATAGCTCTTATTCTGAGGTTTTGTTGTCCCCCATAATCTCCGTTCTCTTCCAGTTTCTCTGTTTACCTCAGACTCTTTCCTGCAGTGAAACTGAACTCTGCTCTGGATTACACTGATGAAAGGGTGTTGTCCACCTTAATCCTGCTAACTTCACTCTGGCCTCTCCACTGTACTCTACTCCCTTATTATCTCTTCTCTTACATGATAACCTCATCTTAGACCAGATCCTGAAATGGAGCCCTCTCGTAAAGCCTCTCTGATGGTTCTGTTTAGGGTTGGTCTAATTATGCTGCTGGATTGTTTCACAGCTGAAGGGTCTACGTTGTACAGCATTAGCCTTGGTTTGTGATAATATCCTCTTCGTCTGATGACTAAACAAGTCCCAGCTTGGCTTGTGGTTCTTCAAGTATGGAATTCATTGCACTAGCACCCAAAATATCCATTCTATTCTGTCCATTTTCCAGTGGAGAGGCTTTTGAGCTCCATGGGGTAATTTCCAGTTTAGCGCTGGAACACTGGAAAATTAAAACTGTAGCTTGAAACTGCATTCTTTTATGTTACAGATTATAACTCCAAACATTTTCAGACTCCCTTCAGCCAATGTTCTTCTTCTGAAAGGTATTGATTGGAACCCCCACTGGAAAGAGCCTGTTGTGATTGGTTGGCTCTGGTGCATTCTGGGAATTGTAGTCATGAATATCAGCAGAGATTGTTTGAGGAAAGGCATGGGATATTCTCATTAAGTCCTTCAAAAGGAGACACACAGTCACACCTATGGACAATTTTGAGTCACCAATCCACCTACCAACGTGTGTTTTTGAAGCGTGGGAGGAAACCGGAGCACCCTGAGGAAACCCACGCAGACACAGAGAGAACACACCACACTCCTTACAGACAGTCACCCGGAAAAGAAACCCACGCAGACACAGAGAGAACATACCACAATCCTCACAGACAGTCACCCGGAAGAAACCCACGCAGACACAGAGAGAACACACCACAATCCTCACAGACAGTCACCCGGAGGAAACCCAAATGGAAACAGGGAGGACACAACACACTCCTCACAGACAGTCAACAGGAGGAAACCCACACAGACACAGGTAGAACACAACACAATCCTCACAGACAGTCACCCGGAGGAAACCCACGCAGACACAGGGAGAACACACCACACTCCTCACAGACAGTCACCCGGAGGACACCCACGCGGACACAGAGAGAAAACACCACACTCCTCACAGATAGTCACCTGGAGGAAATCCATGCGGACACAGAGAGAACACACCACACTCCTCACAGACAGTCACCTGGAGGAAACCCATGCGGACACAGAGAGAACACACCACACTCCTCACAGACAGTCACCTGGAGGAAACCCACACAGACACAGAGAGAACCCACCACACTCCTCACAGACAGTCACCCGGTGGAAACCCATGCGGACACAGAGAGAACACACCACACTTCTCACAGACAGTCACCTGGAGGAAACCCACGCAGACACAGAGAGAACCCACCACACTCCTCACAGACAGTCACCCGGAGGAAACCCAAACAGACACAGAGAGAACACACCACACTCCTCACAGACAGTCACCCGGAGGAAACCCACACGGACACAGAGAGAACACACCACACTCCTCACAGATAGTCACCTGGAGGAAATCCATGCGGACACAGAGAGAACACACCACACTCCTCACAGACAGTCACCTGGAGGAAACCGATGCGGACACAGAGAGAACACACCACACTCCTCACAGACAGTCACCCGGAGGAAACCCACACGGACACAGAGAGAACACACCACACTCCTCAGAGACAGTCACCCAGAGGAAACCCATGCGGACACAGAGAGAACACACCACACTCCTCACAGACAGTCACCCGGAGGACACCCACGCGGACACAGAGAGAACACACCACACTCCTCACAGACAGTCACCCGGAGGAAACCCACGCGCGCACAGAGAGAACACACCACACTCCTCACAGACAGTCACCCGGAGGAAACCCACATGGACACAGAGACAACACACCACACTCCGCACAGACAGTCACCCGGAGGAAACCCACGCAGACACAGAGAGAACACACCACACTCCTCACAGACAGTCACCCAGAGGAAACCCACGCAGACACAGGGAAAACACACCACACTCCTCACAGACAGTCACCATGAGGAAACCCATGCGGACACAGAGAGAACACACCACACTCCTCACAGACAGTCACCCGGAGGAAACCCACATAGACACAGAGACAACACACCACACTCCTCACAGACAATCACCCGGAGGAAATCCACGCAGACACAGAGAGAACACACCACACTCCTCACAGACAGTCACCCGGAGGAAACCCAAATGGACACAGAGAGAACACACCACACTCCTCACAGACAGTCACCTGGAGGAAACCCATGCGGACACAGAGAGAACACACCACACTCCTCACAGACAGTCACCCAGAGGAAACCCACGCAGACACAGGGAAAACACACCACACTCCTCACAGACAGTCACCAGGAGGAAACCCATGCGGACACAGAGAGAACACAAAACAATCCTCACAGACAGTCACCCGGAGGAAACCCAAATGGACACAGGGAGAACACAACACACTCCTCACACACAGTCACCAGGAGGAAACCCACACAGACACAGGTAGAACACAACACAATCCTCACAGACAGTCACCCGGAGGAAACCCATGTAGACACAGGGAAAACACACCACACTCCTCACAGACAGTCACCCGGAGGAAATCCACGCAGACACAGAGAGAACACACCACACTCCTCACAGACAGTCACCCGGAGGAAACCCAAATGGAAACAGAGAGAACACACCACACTCCTCACAGACAGTCACCTGGAGGAAACCCATGCGGACACAGAGAGAACACACCACACTCCTCACAGACAGTCACCCAGAGGAAACCCACGCTGACACAGAGAGAACACACCACACTCCTGTCAGACAGTCACCCGGAGGACACCCACGCGGACACAGAGAGAACACACCACACTCCTCGCAGACAGTCACCTGGAGGAAACCCACGCAGACACAGGGAGAACACACCACACTCCTCACAGACAGTCACCCGGAGGACACCCACGCGGACACAGAGAGAAAACACCACACTCCTCACAGATAGTCACCTGGAGGAAATCCATGTGGACACAGAGAGAACACACTACACTCCTCACAGACAGTCACCTGGAGGAAACCCCTTGCGTTCACAGAGAGAACACACCACACTCCTCACAGACAGGTCACCTGGAGGAAACCCAGGCAGACACAGAGAGAACCCGCCACACTCCTCAGAGACAGTCACCCGGAGAAAACCCATGCGGACACAGAGAGAACAAACCACACTCCTCACAGACAGTCACCCGGAGGCCACCCACGCGGACACAGAGAGATAACACCACACTCCTCACAGATAGTCACCTGGAGGAAATCCATGCGGACACAGAGAGAACACACCACACTCCTCACAGACAGTCACCTGGAGGAAACCCATGCGGACACAGAGAGAACACACCACACTCCTCACAGACAGTCACCTGGAGGATACCCACGCAGACAAAGAGAGAACCCATCACACTCCTCACAGACAGTCACCAGGAGGAAACCCATGCGGACACAGAGAGAACACAAAACAATCCTCACAGACAGTCACCCGGAGGAAACCCAAATGGACACAGGGAGAACACAACACACTCCTCACACACAGTCACCAGGAGGAAACCCACACAGACACAGGTAGAACACAACACAATCCTCACAGACAGTCACCCGGAGGAAACCCATGCAGACACAGGGAAAACACACCACACTCCTCACAGACAGTCACCCGGAGGAAATCCACGCAGACACAGAGAGAACACACCACACTCCTCACAGACAGTCACCCGGAGGAAACCCAAATGGAAACAGAGAGAACACACCACACTCCTCACAGACAGTCACCTGGAGGAAACCCATGCGGACACAGAGAGAACACACCACACTCCTCACAGACAGTCACCCAGAGGAAACCCACGCTGACACAGAGAGAACACACCACACTCCTGACAGACAGTCACCCGGAGGACACCCACGCGGACACAGAGAGAACACACCACACTCCTCGCAGACAGTCACCTGGAGGAAACCCACGCAGACACAGGGAGAACACACCACACTCCTCACAGACAGTCACCCGGAGGACACCCACGCGGACACAGAGAGAAAACACCACACTCCTCACAGACAGTCACCTGGAGGAAATCCATGTGGACACAGAGAGAACACACTACACTCCTCACAGACAGTCACCTGGAGGAAACCCCTTGCGTTCACAGAGAGAACACACCACACTCCTCACAGACAGGTCACCTGGAGGAAACCCAGGCAGACACAGAGAGAACCCGCCACACTCCTCAGAGACAGTCACCCGGAGAAAACCCATGCGGACACAGAGAGAACAAACCACACTCCTCACAGACAGTCACCCGGAGGCCACCCACGCGGACACAGAGAGATAACACCACACTCCTCACAGATAGTCACCTGGAGGAAATCCATGCGGACACAGAGAGAACACACCACACTCCTCACAGACAGTCACCTGGAGGAAACCCATGCGGACACAGAGAGAACACACCACACTCCTCACAGACAGTCACCTGGAGGATACCCACGCAGACAAAGAGAGAACCCATCACACTCCTCACAGACATTCACCCGGAGGAAACCCAAACAGACGCAGAGAGAACACACCACTCTCCTCACAGATAGTCACCTGGAGGAAACCGATGCGGATACAGAGAGAACACACCACACTCCTCACAGACAGTCACCCAGAGGAAACCCACACGGACACAGAGAGAACACACCACACTCCTCAGAGACAGTCACCCAGAGGAAACCCATGCGAACACAGAGAGAACACACCACACTCCTCACAGACAGTCACCCGGAGGAAACCGATGTGGACACAGAGAGAACACACCACACTCCTCACAGACAGTCACCTGGAGGAAACCCACACGGACACAGAGAGAACACACCACACTCCTCACAGACAGTCACCCAGAGGAAACCCATGCGGACACAGAGAGAACACACCACACTCCTCACAGACAGTCACCCGGAGGACACCCACGCGGACACAGAGAGAACACACCACACTCCTCACAGACAGTCACCCAGAGGAAACCCATGCGGACACAGAGAGAACACACCACACTCCTCACAGACAGTCACCCGGAGCGGGTAACCTCAAGGACCCTGGAGCCGTGACAGAGACACTACCTGCTGCTCCACTGCGCCACACCATTTTTTAGGGCATATATTATGTGTTAATATTCTGTGTATCATGTATAATGAATGCTAATGAATGTACAGTAAAGTTCACGCTTATTATTTTCTTCCCCATCCCCTGCTTTTCATTTTTATATGATGAAAAAAAAAATAATCTGATCATATTTTTTCTGGTCACCGTTTTTTTTAAAAATTATGTTCAAGTTATGTTCTTCCTATTGAAAACATTTGATAACTGACAAAACTGACTTTAATTGCTTTGTAATTAGTAATTTTCAAAGTCTAGCAGCCACAAGAGGGCGCTGAAACGTCAGGCTCGTTATTTGCTGGTTTGCCTTATTTGGAGATCCTAGTGCATTTAAATGAGCCTAAAAAAGGACGGTCAGCACAGAGGAAGAATTCGAGTGAGTCAAAAATATATCTCAGCAACTATCACAAGTGTGTATTGTCTGGATGATTTGTGTGGCACATGACACTTAGTGTCCAGACGTAGACAACTGCCAGTGTGTGTGAGTGTGTGGTCCCTAATGACGTGTGAGGTCTATGCCAGCTGACTGTGACGGAGTGTGAATGTGTGTGTGTATGTGTCTGTGTATGCCTGCGTGTGTGTGTGGCATGGGTCAAAGGACGCAGGTCTAGGTCATGAGGTTAAATGAGGACACTACAGTGATTTGATTGACAGGTCAGTTTGAAGGTTTGAAGAGCCCCACCTCCTGTGTAACACACTGGAATGACGTTTTGCTTTGGAAGATTTACAGCTCTGGAAACATGGGGGGGCTTTCCTTCCCCCTCAGCACTTTCCAGTACCTTTTGGAAAGAGAGGAAGTGTATCTTATGAATCAGAACTAATCATCCCCTATCAGTACCAGACCTGACTAATGTGTGTGACTGAATGCCATCAAATCCCCACAGAAACGGCCCTGCGTTCAGTGGAAGCTTTTCTAGTGGAAACATGCCACAAAGAACGAGGAACACACTCTTGATTAATGCCCTTTATTTATAAGAAGTCATGCTTCACTGTTTCTGACTGACAGGACGCGATAAACTGTTGCTATGACGATGCACATTCAAGCTACAACTGCAAGGTGCTCTGCCAATTTTGTTCAAAGATTGAAACTCAAAGATCTCCCTCCACACTACGTAGTGCACAGTGTAGGTCATAAATAATGTTTTCTGTACAAAAATAGTGCACTGTATTTCTGATAATAGAACCATTTATATCCAGTATAAACTTCATCTCCCTTTAACATTTAGTGCCTGGTCTGAATGTAGTAGCATTAGTTTTATAATCTGTGATGTGATGTATTTGGGACAGAGCCAAGGTTTTGCAGGCACAACAAGCTCCTCCCTTTCCATTTCCATTGGATTGTGGGACAAGAAAGTCCATTATCACCGTAAACAAAGCTTGAGTTGTTGAGTTGAGATCTTTAGTGCAGTATACGTTGACAATTGTAACTATACAACATAGTACATACTCAAACACTAGAATTACTATTAGGTGCACAGTTGGGACCCAGGTGAAATGTTGCATTCATTGAATTAATGGCATGATGGCATTCGGCTACATGGATATTAAGAAGGAATCTGTGGTTACCAACCAACAGCCGGGGATGAATGTGATTGTTTAAAATGCATGGGTCTGAGATTTTCAAATGTCCTGCCGATCATTTTTACCCAATCACGTTCATCCCAGTCTGCTGGCTGGTCATCAATTATGTTCTTCCTGCCTCGAAGGAAGCAGTGCCTCCAGAACCCGAATGAGGTCAGGTACTTACTCTGAACTCTTCGTGGAATTACAGTTCATCCCAAACTGGACAGTTCTTACTTCTCCACAGCCCAATACTGGCTTTATAGCCCTCCTGCCTCTGCTTGGCACTGGGAGTGGTGACCTTAGATTTGCCGTAGAAGATGTTGAAGTATCAGAAGTACAGGTTATTTAGGTGAAAGACATGATTTTTTGGAGTATAATTGCAGTCATTTTTCATGTAATTGCATAGTTCCTAATCTCAGAGCCGTTTTAGAGGAGGTCACTCATGAATGTTCTGAATTCTGGACACGGAAAACCCTTGGGTCTATTGTCTTTACTGCACAGCAACCGTAAAAACATGCCACATGAAACACCAGGCCACATTTTCTCACGATGGTCCAGACAGAACCACGGCAGTTGTCTGTAATTGTCAAAGGCTGGACAGCAGCTTTACATGTGCAGAACTGGACCGGTGTGTGTGTGTGTGTGTGTGTGGAAGACAGTCTGTCATTAACGTCCCCAGAAAAGCATGACTTTGCCCATTCCACGCTCTCACTTCTCTCCGCAATAAAGCATCCACCCACGCAAATATACACGCACCACTTTTAGCCATAAACACAGGCTGGCTTAAATAGAGTGGCCTTTTTTAACCAGCGACGGGGAGACTGCCTTGTTACACACACGCACACACACAAGCACACACACACACACACACACACACACACACACACACACAATAATCTGCGACCACTTGCTTGTCCAGTGTTTCTTGATGTGAGTTAATAGAAACCCTCTGTTTTCTGAATGACTAAATGTTGCGACATTGCTGTGAGAATTTGATGGCAGCCCCCAAACATTACTGAGGACAAACACTAAGCCTAACTTACTAAGACAAACACTCCCACTAATAACACACACTCAGACGGAGAATCCACTGCCTAGGGGGCGCTATACCCCTCTAACCTTGTCACTGGGCATGGTGAGGTTAGGCTCATGTGCAGCTGCTTCAGAACCTCCCATTGGATTTCATGCTTTTTCTACAGAGATGATATAAAGCTGTGTGTATAACTGGATCATCGTGTCCACACTGGGCGCAGTGGACATTAGTGTTCTCATCCAGGCGTGTTGAACAAGCCGGGGGTCACTAGACCCTTTCCCAGTTTTAGATGAAGAGAGGAATGAAATACGGACGAAAGAGAGATGGCTGTGCGAGTGTTATCTCAGAATCAGAGCTTCATGACACTTGAATCAATTTTAATTACATGACGCTTAATAACTCAGTAATGCATTTGTTTTTTAATAGTGATTAGAATTAATTCAGGTCTAAGGTTCATGATGAGCTCGAGCTGTGTTTCACAACCAGCGATGCCTGATGTTTCGTTGTGTTTTCTGGTTAAGAAAAACATGCAGCAATTTCAGCAAAATCCAAGAAATCCTGTGTGTCTTTAACATTCCTGTGGATGTTTCATAACTCATATAAAATCTGGGTCATTAAAAACTCTTCTGCTAACTTTTTTTTAAGCTTCCTTCCCTTCAACCCCTGTTCTGTTAAAGACAGATATGAAAAGTGTTGTAATAATAATAATAATAATAATAATAATAATAATAATAAAATATTATTTACTATGTACAGTCCTTTTCTTACATTAAAGTGCAACTCAAAGTGCTTTAAAGTGCAAAGCAAAGACAAAAGAACCATAAAAGGAGTCAGTGCAAATATGTAAAAATTCCCAATAAAAAAAATAATAAAAAAATATATTAAATTCATCTTAAAAGTAGTGAATGAGTAATAATATGGTAAAGAATAGGACCAGTAAAGCTAATTAAGTCACACCCCAACAATACAGCAATTAAAACACAAGAAAATAACTGAGTCATTGTTTAAACTCAGTGCCAGGAGTCTGATGAATATTTATAGGTAATGTGTTCCAGATCTTTGGATCAGAAAACAGGACGCCGCCTCTCTGCTCTTTTTTAAGTTTCGTATGTGGAATATAGAGAGGTCTTGCAGTAGATGATCTGAAAACATGATTTTGAACTCAGATGCATGGAAGTGTCATACAATTTAATTATTTTATAATTAATTATAAAGGAAAGAGGCAGCCAGGGGAGTGATACTAGAACTGGAGAAAAATAAACTTGTTTTAATATTTTTGCTGCTGCATTTTTTACAGGTCCTTATTTAAATACTGAAAATGCAGAAAGTCCTGTAACCAGTTGCTCTAGTGTTATGTGTGCTGTTGTGAGAAGAGTTATACATGACGTGTTCTCCCTGTGTCTGCGTGGGTTTCCTCCGGGTGACTGTCTGCGAGGAGTGTGGTGTTTTGAGGGAGATCTTGCTTTTCATATGTTTAAGGTTCTTGTTCCTTCAGATAACGCTTCCAGACAAAGTTTACAGTGGAAGAATCAACAAAATAATGTGATACTTCAAAAGTCTTTAAATAAGATTGTAAATACATCGTCGGAACATTTCCAATGCGAGACAACATCTGCATGGAAAATCTTTGAGATATGTATCCAGACGGGACTAAAATCATCAGACAAACATAGTCTGATTACTCCAGTATGACTACTCCATTATGGGCCCAGGACATGGATGCGACGACGTGAAGCTGTTTGGGCCGTGCACTTGAAAGACACTATACTGACATTTACATATTGAGACTGTGCTGTCATCAGTTAGAGTAGTTTTTAGAGGCCTTTTGTGTAAACTTCTGATTTTTCCTTTAATATGCCACATATATATCTTCAGCTATTCTTCAGCTCTCTCTCTCTCTCTCTCTCTCTCTCTCTCTCTGTCTCTCTCTCTCTCTCTCTCTCTCTCTCTCTCTCTCTCTCTCTCACTCTCTCTCTCTGTTCCAGCAAGTTCGCCCTTTCAGTAGATGCCAAAGTTTTTTTACAGTTTCTTTCTAAGATGAAAAATGACAAGTAGTAAAACAAATGCTGTGTCTGTTGCATCCCATTCTGGACAAAAACGAACATAGAGCACAAAGCCTGTACGGCACAATGCTTAGCATGACTTCGTTTTCACGCATGTGATCTGCAGCCAGGCGTGAGGTTTGATCAGGCTCCTGACTCCTGAGGATGAATAACACGAGGCAATTCGCCCTGTAAATTTCTCAGGAGAGGAGAGAAAAAAGCAGTGACATGGCTCATCTACCAGCCCCATCCCAATAGGGCTTAGGGAGTGCCTTTAAACACGGCAGAGTCATCACTTACAAAGTAATGACGATGATAATGACGTTGTGTTTGAAGTTCTACCTTTGTCTGTATTTCTAACTCAAGATTTCCTTTTTAGCAGTGTTTTTAAAAAAGCAATAAAATTTGATTTCACCTGTGTATCTTGGTGCTCTTTGCTCTTAGTAGAGCTTAGATAAGGCAGTCAGTCCTGAGCAGATGGCAATGTGTACAGAAGAACCTACCAAAAAAAAGTCCATTACCTCCACCTTAACGTGTCCTATTCAGAGTCGGGGCGTTAAGAGGCAGAGTGCAAACACAACTCATCTCTAATGGACACCGTTCATCATCATGGGTCAACAGAGCCCTCTTTTCCTTTGTTTGTGTTTTCTGAAGCTGTATGTTCCACGGAACTGGATCAGTCACTGCCTCAGTGATGAACTTTGGTCATTTATTAAGTGTAGAACAGCACTGTGCTAAACATTACACTTTCTATTCTGCTTCAGGACACTGAGACACCAGATACAGGGTGATCAAGCTATTAGAAATACATGTGTTCAAATTATTTTTGGCTCGGTTATGGTTCTGCAAACTTTGGCTCATGTGCAGCTGCTCCAGAGCATCTCATTAGAAATGACTGTGTCTGATTTGCACCATTGAAACCACCTGCTGGCAATGAGTAGCTGAATTTACTCATTAGCAACAGGGCGCTAATAACTTTGGATTTTGTAATCAACAGGTTAGAAGAAGACTGTCCAGTTTTGCTCAGCACCAGCCCCCAACCACAACAAACTCTTACTGTAATACTCCCCTGTGTCCAAGCAATAAAGGTCCTCCATGTGTTTTCTTTGGATCGAATGGACTCTTTCAACAGAGACATTCACCCTGAGACCAGATTTGACTCAACAGGCACCAGATGGATTACCTAATAATGGAATATTCTGTACGGATCGGACCTATCGAGCGGATTAAATATCCCCACTTGCAGTGTTCTGGCTCTGGGTGATGGTTTTCCTCCTCTTTTTCTTGTTTGACTCTCCTAAAGAATAAAGACCTGTGAAATATTTTTGTTTGAGGATATATCTACTGGTCAAACTACTATATAGAGACTTTAATACACCTAAAAACATAGTAATAAATATGTTATTAATATTCAAAAGCTAAGAATAATAAGGGGAAGAGTGACTACAGCTGACACTTAAAGGTCTTATGCCCCTTTAACAGTTAACTCGAAATAAGTCTCCCCCTCTTCAGCGCCTGCCCCTTTAAATGAGAATGAGCCACAGTTTAGTTCAGCACGAGAGCCCAGCAGTGAAGAGCGAGGAGCAGAAGACTCTGGTTTTTAGCTGTTTTGGCCTGGTTCTCTTCTCTGTTCTCATTTTCTCCACATGTTTAATCAGAATTCTTACTTCTCCACACGCATTGTGTTTGTTTATTCTGTTAAACCTTGTCTTTGCGCTCTCAAAATGCTGGGATTGGACGGAATTAGATGAGGGGGCGGGACAAGCTTCAAGTTTATTAGCAGCACGAATTCAGAATGAACCACAGAACACTGACTGTGTGGGCTTATGTCTGGGCTCCAGATTTCCAGATTAATGCGCTAATGCGCTAATGTGTTAATGCACCTTTTGCAATAATATGTCCACTTGAAAAGTCTGAATTTCATTGGACTTTAAACACTCTATTATCGCGTGGGTGCACTTTCTGGCTCACACCGTGATGGAAGTAAATAGAAAACACTGACCCCAATATTTATTTTTAGTCATGGAAATTAACTCTGCCAAAAAAAGCAGCTCCAGCAGCTGTAGTGCAATCACCAGTCAGTGGAAAAATAAAGATATATATGAAAACACTCTTTATCTGGTAGATCCCTGTGGTCAGTAACGACGGCCATGAGGTGTCTGCTTCCTCTGCTGTCAGATGGAGTGAAGGATGACCAGAGTGGAGATGAGAAAAAGCCTTGCTTTGACGTTCAGTCATGAGGCTGTCCTCCCACGCCTCTAACTACAGAAACACCTGAGGGACACATGACCCATACCTCCCTCAGATATTCCATGTGCTGCAGCCAGGACTGGACACAAATCCCTGCCAAACAGTTCCCTCTCGACCACGATAGAGATGTTTTGTTCATTTAAGCTTTAAGAGCACTACACATTGAGGGCACGCTTTCCGGTTCATAATACTTTGAATTTTCTTCTAAAGAGTAATGCACAGTAATAAAATTATGATACATATGTTATTACATGTACATCTCATGGTAAAATATATATTTTACCATATAATACAATCATAAAGTGCTAAATAAAATGTACTATATATTTTGCAATTAAATTTATTGGAAATCATAGAGTCATTTCACATTGAGTGTGTAATGCTATTTATGCTTTTCACCAAATTGGATCAAACAGAACTTTCATTCTAAAGACAATTTAAATGAATTATATTGACACCATTTGTGTAACTCATTCACAACTCGCTTCATACTAATGGGCTAAAGAGCTAAATGATGAGACATTTAAGAAGTGAAGAGGGGTCCCCAGGCTCAGGTCTCACTTTCCCAACGTCCCACATGTTGCTCTGCGCTCCTGCCAAGGGAAAAAGATCACGACCATATTAGATTCACTCCGTGTATCTTACTATGTCATCACTAGCCACTTGCTATAAATGGAAAAGCTTCTTTTGGACGCTCCTCCGAGCACAGGTTCGCTCTGGATGGCGTCTGGCCACGTGCCTCAGCTACAAAACTCACAATAGCATCACAAATCACGCTCTGATTACAATACACAACTTGGGTTTGGCCTGCAGCCCTTGTGGAGCATTAGCTCGTCTAACAACTACCTGACCACACGTTAGAAAGAGAGCTAACCACAGCAGTGTTTATGTGCTTTGTCTGCATCCGTGTGTTCAGAGGCTCGGGTTTCATGTCTGCTGACAGCACGCTCTCTGAAAACTGTTATGAATGCACCTCCAAAGTTCAGTCTTAGAGGTTGGTTGAACTTTGTTTTTTCACAGTCCAAATGACTCCAGACTCGATGACGAGGTCTGGACTCTGGTGTGACACCATCATTGGCCTGAGAAACAGCAGCAGCTTCTTTGAGTCCGTTTATGTCTCTGAGCGCAGATTCCTTCTCTGAAGCCCCACGTCCTTTCAGACCCACAGCATGGTGTTCTCACAGTGGGAGGATGAACTCGAGCAGCTGTGGATGTTGCATTTAAAAGCAAAATGAAATAAATGAAGTGTGACCTCAGAATGATTGGAGTGCTGTATGTTTAATAATTATTGTAATATTATAAATGATACATAATAATACATAATACTTATAAATGTGTGATATATAATAGGAAAAAAACTGCAGTGTGAAACTAAAATGGTCTTAAGTGGCCTGTAAGAATGAGCGACGATGTGTGAGAATGTGTGACATGGCTTTGCTGTGTTTGTCTTAAGTATTATATAAGTTTTATATATTTATTACGTCATAATGTAATTATATTACACTGTAATTACACAAAAATATAGTTTTTTTTGCCAGGAGCTTTATACATTTATTTATATTTTTTACATTGTTTAAAGAAGGCCACATAAGGTCAGAAAACAGAAATAAATAAAAGACTGCAGGGGGAAACATTTAGACCTGGGATCTTAGGGTCTTAAATGGTCAGTAAGAGTGACCGATGATGTGTGAGAATGTGTGACATTGCTCTGCTGTGAGTGATGACTTCACTGTGTGTGTGTCCTGTGGTTTGAAAGGTGACCCTGCCCCCATTGTCTATACATGCCTCCGGAAGTTCACCGATGCAGTGGCCAGAACACACCAGATTTATTACTATGTAACATATTAATCACATGATGTTGTCATTACTGTGTCCATACAACATCGGATGATACAGGACATGTTCCATACGGGTGCAATACACACTCATATAATAGCTGTTTGTGCAAGAGAGGCACTGGTCTAGACATATGTTCTCTACCCTCTACCGCACCCTCCCTCCTCCCCCAGTCACTCATCCCTCACTGTTGTATAACTCTGTGGTGTTTCTGTGTGAATCAGAAGTGCTCAGTGTTAATGGTAACCGGACGTCCTCTTCTTCATTTGCCTTTGTCAGTCCGCAAACCCTGCTTTACACAAACCCTGCCACAGTGAGTACCATCTCATCAATCCTCATCAGCTACAAGTCAACATCTCCATCAAAACACTGAGGAAATGCTCCCACGGTCTCCTCCTGAGGCCTGCTCCCACACACAGCTCCGAGTTCGGCTTTAACCTGAGACTTCTCAGTATTTGCCCAGGCCTCAGGGCTAAGAATTGGGTGGTTGTTGGTTGTTGGTGACAGCGCAGTGGAGAGATCCGTCAGAACGAGCTGTAACTGTGTGTTAAATATTCTTCACTTCATTCATCTTCACTAATTTCATGATGATGAAGGTGGTGGTGGTGGGGGTGGAGCAATCACTGGGCGGAAGGCAGGAACATGCCCTGGACAGGTCACCGGTGCATTACAACACGCACTCACTCACTCACTCACTCACTCACTCACAACTGTGGACAGTTTCACACATTCACCCAATCACTCACACACTCACTCACTCACTCACTCACTCACTCACTCACTCACTCACCCAGTCACTCACACACTCACTCACCCAGTCACTCACACACTCACTCACTCACTCACTCACCCAATCACTTAGCCAGTCACTCACTCCCTCACCTAGTCACTCACACACTCACCCAGTCACTCACACACTCACTCATTCACTTACCCAGTCACTCACTCACTTAGCCAGTCACTCACTCACCCAGTCAATCACTCACTCACTCACCCAGTCAATCACTCACTCACTCACCCAGTCAATCACACACACACTCACTCACTCACTTAGCCAGTCACTCACTCATGCACCCAGTCAATCTCACACACTCACCCAGTAACACACTCACTCACCCAGTCACTCACACACTCACTCATTCACTTAGCCAGTCACTCACTCACTCACTTAGCCAGTCACTCACTCACCCAGTCAATCACTCACTCACTCACCCAGTCAATCACTCACTCACTCACCCAGTCAATCACACACACACTCACTCACTCACTTAGCCAGTCACTCACTCATGCACCCAGTCAATCTCACACACTCACCCAGTAACACACTCACTCACCCAGTCACTCACACACTCACTCACTCACTTAGCCAGTCACTCACTCACCCAGTCAATCACTCACTCACTCACCCAGTCAATCACTCACTCACTCACCCAGTCAATCACACACACACTCACTCACTCACTTAGCCAGTCACTCACTCATGCACCCAGTCAATCTCACACACTCACCCAGTAACACACTCACTCACTCAGTCAATCACTCACTCACCCAATCACTAACACACTTACTCCCTCAGTCACTCACTCACCCAGTCACTCACTCACTCACTCACTCACTCTCTCAGACAGGGGGTGCTGAACTCACAACACCAAGTTTCTGGAGCTGTGCTGTAATCACAGGTGAATAATTTTACGCAGAGACAGTGATAACAGTGAAAGTTAAGGCAAGTCATTACTCTATATTTAGGTCATTAATGGTGTGTGTAGTTAATGATTAGCGTGTTAATTTTTTTAATTCATTAATTGTTGTGCACTGACATTGAATGACGTCTGCAAGGTGTTAGGTTTTTCCATTAGATCGGCTGACGGACAGGTGTGTGTTTACACCGTGTCTTTAGTGTGTGTGTTTACACTGTGTCTTTAGGGTGTGTGTTTACACTGCTGTTTCCTAATGACCCCATCTTTTTCACATGACATCACTGCTAAGACTGCTCTGCTTGGACGTCATATTCCTTAAACAGTGCCATGTGTTTGTGTGTGTGTGTTGAATTTAATAAATTAAGTCACCATTATCTTCTCTCTGGGCTCCAGACTTGTGTTGTCTTCTTTAAGACACTGTTGTTGTTTAATTTAAGGGTGTTGTGCTGGTGTAGAGTGGATCAGACACAGCAGTGCTGCTGGAGTTTTTAAACCCTGTGTCCACTCACTGTCCACTCTGTGAGACACTCCTCCCTCGTTGGTCCACCTTGTAGATATAAAGTCAGAGACAGTAGCTCATCTGTCGCTGCACAGTGTGTGTCTGTAAACATCTAGTTCTTCATCAGTGACACAGGACGCTGTCAGCTGGCAAAAACTACTTATTACAAGCAAAAAGCACCTAGAAATAGGTATAAAATAGCCTCACAGCCCTAGTTTCCATATATGGTCTGTTAAAACTAAAGCAATCTAAATCATTTTACTTCTACATCTTTTCCCATGCTATTGGCCCTTTAAAGCCTGCAGTGTGTGATGGGTCAGGGATAAGTGAGATGCAGTTGTCGTCATTAGCGCTAACCGGGTTCTAGCTGTGAGGGATCCATTACATAACCTGGACCAGATTCTGTGTGTCAGTATTTCCATGGAAAAGTTCAGCCCTCTACCTCCACCCAAAAGATTCCCGCATTGATAGAAGAGTAATGACACACCTGTGAAAATCTCCAGATCCAGAGATAAATTTTGTAGTACACTTTGTAGTTCTACAGACTCAAGTCTCTCTGTTGCTCTGAATACTTTGTTAACCACCCACAGAGCAGGTGTGATGTGGTGGTGGATCATTCTCAGCGCTGCAGTGACACTGACGTGGTGGTGGTGTGTTAGTGTGTGTTGTGCTGGTGTAGAGTGGATCAGACACAGCAGTGCTCTGTGAGACACTCCTCCCTCGTTGGATGACTTGTCTTGTAAGTTTACAGTCAGAGACAGAGGCTGCACAGTTTGTGCTCCTTCGTCATTGGTCGCTGGACACGTTAAATTTTTTGATTGGTGGGCTTTCCTCAGATGTTAAAAAACAGGTGTCTGATCATAGCACAGCACACACTAACACACCACCACCACGTCTGTGTCAGAGAGAGAGAGAGAGAGAGAGAGAGAGAGAGAGATAAAGTGATAGAGAGAGAGAGAGAGAGTGAGTCTTATGACTGCTGTTCCATTGCAATGCCAGGTGAAGTCGTACAGTCTCTATAATAAGACAGAGCTGTGACTCTGGGCTTTATTTAGCGCTGACAGAGTGTCACTGAGTGCACAGCTCAGAGCTGATCTCTCAGATTACACTCTGAGGACACACACATACACACCACAGAGAAAGTTCATTGCACTTGTATGTCCATAGGTGTACACTGAAGAAAAAAAAATTGAACTCACCATATCAGCATCATCAGCAACACCCACCCACACACACACACACCTCCACCACCACGTCAGTGTCACCTCACAGTGGCTGGGTGGGGGGGCACTGAAGAACAGGAGGAAATGGGCTAACATCATATGCAGAGTAACTGATGGGTGTAGAACAATAAAGTGCTCCTCTGTAGTGAGTGGAACTAATCAAAGGGCAGTGAGTGTAGGAACATGGAGCTGGTTTTAATGTTATGGCTGATCTCATATCACCAGCTCGCTGCTCAGACCTGGCTTCAACTAAAGAAGCTCAATGTTCACTGAACTTCATTAACACAGCTCTCAACACTCTCAGAACATTGCCTTATGGACTCTGTGCTCTGAGGAAGTTGTGTTGTTTGATTCGGCTTCCTCCCTTGGGATGTGTGACGAAGCCAGTTGTAAAACTGATCTCAAAATAACTTTGGATTGAAATTCAGGATCTAAATATATATAAAATAGCACCGGAATCAACCTTAAAACCGTTTAAAATGAGCCTCTAAAGTGACGTGTTGTTCGGCTAAATCAATCAACGTCTTTAGTGTGCACTCGAATCCAGCTCCTCAGAGGCTGCCCACTCTACAGCGACAGTAAAATAACACGGTCAGGACAGACTAATTACACACTGAATTTAAAGCGACTGTCTGGCCACTGTGTGTCCGGGAAAGTTCAGCTTTTTCAGGAAACTGACCGTAAGTGTAAGCACTGACCATTTCAGTGAACTCTGTCTTTTTACAGCTTTTAAACAGAATGACTTTATTACAGAAACATGAATCAGAGGCTGATAGATAGATAGGTTTCAGACAAACTGACAGATAGAGACAGACTATAATAATAATAATAATAATAATAATCAAAATACAATCAAATATACCAATCAACTGTAACATGACCACCTCCTCGTTTCTACACTCTGTCCATTCTCTCCACTTTCTTATTCTGCAATCACACCTTTCTCCCTGTTCTTCAATGGCCAGGAACCCCACAGGAGCACCACAGAGGAGGAGCAGGAATGACTTGGATTGCCAGTCATTCTGTATGTGACACAGAGAGAGTGAGAGGGAGACAGACAGACAGTCACAGAACAAACAGAGACATAAAAAGCCAGACAGACTAATGCATAGATAGATCTATAGATAGAATCATAAGTATCAGTCACTCTGATCTAGTGGTCTGCTTTTCTGACGTTATTTCTCTTGAGTAGAAGCCTGTGACAATTTGTCTTTTCGCCTAGAGTCTGGAGTGAAAATCACTGTGTACCTTCCCCTCTATATGTTTTGTAAAGGTCATATGACAGCGATAAGCTGCTTAATGATGAGGAGCGATGGCAAGCACCAGGAAAGAAACAGTGTGCAAGCAGCAAATGACATGAAATCACCTCCTATTTATCTTTCTACAAGTTGTAGCAGTTTCTAAAACACCACAGCTGTAAATATTTGGGTGTTTCTGAAGGTTTTCAAGTGCACTTTTCAGAGAAATGTTCAAACTTGGACATGGTTGCCACAACAAAGCTGGAGCACAGTGATGTTAACGCTTTACTTTGGTCTTTATTCAGGAACTGGGATTGAATTGACATGTTTTTGTTGATTTTAGGAGGGGAAATATTTGAAGTAATATGTGGTGTGTTTTTTTGTGTTTTATTTGGTTGCAAAGCGTGATGCTGACATTTAACAAAATCTTTTTTTTTTAAAAAAAAGACAAAAGCAACATGTAAAATTTGTTCCTGATATTTCTGAATGTTGCCAAATATCTGGCAACCTCTCATCACTCCACCAGATATGAGTACCTCAATTTAACATGTTGTTGTTTCTTTCCTCCAAACTCCATCTGGAAAGACGGAAAACGTTGATTTATTACACAGCGTCCAAAAAATATTTAGGGCGAGACGAGGTCAGAAAATAAATCAGATAAATCACAGAGGTGGTCTACAAAACATGAACACTGAAAGGGTTCTGATTAATGTTGATGCAGTTTCTACTGTTTATTGTGGAGCTTCCAATATGAGGCCTTGAGTAGTTTTCCATTGAGCCCCATTGGGCTCAAACAGGCCAGTCTTAGTGTAGTCAGAATAGAGATACAGCCAATATTCACCAAGCTGGTGAATCATTCTGTGTTGATGTGAGTGGATCAGACACAGCAGTGCTGCTAGAGTTTTTAAACACTGTGTCCACTCACTGTCACACACACCTACCTTGCTGAAGTAAGGTCAGTTTGCTGCACAGATTAGTCTCCCTCTAGTCCTCCATGGATGGCAACTGGGCACTGCCCACAGGACTCTGCTAGCTGGATATTATTGGTTGGAGAAGTATTCTCAGTCCATCAGTGAGACTGAGGCTACGTCCAAACACCCCCTGACAATTTCCCCACTCTCCGTTTGGAAAATATCCACATCCAGATAAATACGAAAATGGTTGCATTATCATGCCAGTCCAGTAGGGGGCCGTACTACCTCTTAAAGAGGGACACCATCAAAACACTACGATGCATGAGGGAAACAAAAGGGGTTTAATCCCAAAGTACTCCATACTTCTGTAGAGCTGTCATGAAATTACTGAAACATCATATATTTCTAATACAAAAACCTTTATCTCAATTTATATTGATTCATATGTTGGAATCTGAATATATTGTAATTGTATGACTATGTAATTCAATACAATACAGGAAATGAGGAGCTGTATGAATTACAGCCAGAAAGAGGCATGCTGTGTGACATCAGCTTTTGAAAAGCTCAGATTTGCCACTGACTTAAACCACTTACAACATACTTTTTAAAAATCCGCAGTGGAGATCGTTCTCATATAAACCTCCATTTTCTGTGGTGGGAGGTCAAACCATGGACAAAAACCTTTCAAATTTAAAATATCCAGATATGTGTAAACAGGGTCTGAGGGGTTAAAAAAAAAACCTCCAGCAGCACTGCTGTGTCAGATCCACTCGCACCAGCACAACACACACTAACACACCACCACCACGTCAGTGTCACTGCAGCGCTGAGAATGATCCACCACCACATCACACCTGCTCTGTGGGGGTCCTGAGTGCTGAGGAACAGGGGGGTCTAATAAAGTATGCAGAGCAACAGGTGGACTACAGTCTGTAATTGTAGAACTAAAGAGTGCACCTGTGTGGTGAGCGGAGCTGGTAAAATGGACAGTGAGGGAAGTTAAACTGCAAAGCAATAACAAGGATTTCTGAACCATCTTAACCAAAAAGGAGTGGCAATATTATTTAAGAAATAAGTAACATTTTATAGTGCATGTTTGAGGTAAACATTACTTTGTTTAGACCACAAACATGTGGTTAATGGAATCACAAGTTGAGCCACAGTGAGAAGAACTTGTGAGGTTCGTATTTCAGTGCAGTTCTGCTCCATTACACACAGAGATTTCATGGCCACGTTGCTCTGTGCTCCCAGACGCTGTTTGTCATGAAAGTACAAACACGTGCTTAATGCTGAAGCAGGTAACGATGAACATGCAGAACTTTACAGGATGTTCCTGTTCCTTTAGCCACAGCAAATTAAGGCCCTGCTTTTCCCTGCACCCAAAGGCCCTCTTTGAAATGTATCCTTCCATGACGTGTTTGAAAATTGTAGGCCAGGGGTGGGGAACGTTATTCACATTTGAGACTAAATGAAAATAGACCTATACGGTCACGGGGCACAGAAAGTAAAAAACGCACATATCAGTGGATTTCAGTCATGTGACTTTCTTGGTATGGAAGCCATACTGGGGACAGTTTGGTCTGGTTTCAGAGCACAGCATTAATGTAAACGAATGGGGAGGATGAATAAATGTATCATTGTGGATTATCTGGGGGCAATAACGTTATGGTAACATGCAACAGCAGGCGGCACGGTGGAGCAGCAGGTAGTGTCTCTGTCACAGCTCCAGGGACCTGGAGGTTGTGGGTTCGAGTCCCAATCAGGGTGATGATCTGTGAGGAGTGTGGTGTGTTCTCCCTGTGTCTGTGTGGGTTTCCTCCGGGTGTCTGTCTGTGTGGTGTGTTCTCCCTGTGTTTGTGTGGGTTTCCTCTGGGTGACTGTCTGTGAGGAGTGTGGTGTGTTCTCCCTGTGTCTGCGTGGGTTTCCTCTGGCTGACTGTCTGTGAAGAGTGTGGTGTGTTCTCCCTGTGTCTGTGTGGGTTTCCTCTGGGTGACTGTCTGTGAGGAGTGTGGTGTGTTCTCCCTGTGTCTGCGTGGGTTTCCTCCGGGTGACTGTGAGGAATGTGGTGTGTTCCCCCTGTGTCTGCGTGGGTTTCCTCCAGGTGACTGTCTGTGAGGAGTGTGGTGTGTTCTCCCTGTGTCTGCGTGGGGTTCCTCCGGGTGACTGTCTGTGAGGAGTGTGGTGTGTTCTCCCTGTGTCTGCTTGGGTTTCCACCGGGTGACTGTCTGTGAGGAGTGTGGTGTGTTCTCCCTGTGTCTGCGTGGGTTTCCTCCGGGTGACTGTCTGTGAAGAGTGTGGTGTGTTCTCCCTGTGTCTGCGTGGGTTTCCTCTGGCTGCCTGTCTGTGAAGAGTTTGGTGTGTTCTCCCTGTGTCTGCGTGGGTTTCCTCCGGGTGTTCCGGTTTCCTCCCACACTCCAAAAACCCACGTTGGTAGGTGCATTGGTGACTCAAAAGTGTCCGTAGGTGTGAGTGTGTGAGTGAATGTGTGAGTGAGTGTGTCGCCCTGTGAAGGACTAGCTCCCCCTACCAGGGTGTGTTCCTGCTTTGCTTTGCAGCCAATGATTCTGGGTAGGATCTGGACACATCTTGACCCGGAACTAGATAAGGGTTACAGACAATGAATGACAAGCAACAGGACCTCAGCAAGTGGCAACCAGGGAGTGTCCTTATAAGATGCCTGAGCCACCTCATCTGAACCTGCTCTCAGATTAAAGAGCTCCTCACCCGGTCACGTAGAATATGCTGAGTAGCCTATTCTTCCAGTTGGTAAGCAGCGTTGGCTGATCTAGTGAATGAGATGCAGATTCATTTAAAATGTCCAAGTAAGCCAAGTGTAACTCCAGAGGAAAACTGAAACAGCAAAGTTTAGAACCCAAACGTGTCCAGACTGAAAGGACTGTAATGAAATATAGTGTAAATTTTCACCTCTCACTTTGGCTTATTAAACATACACAGAGTTTATCATCTGCTTGAAATGAAAAAAATAAAAGGCTTCTGGGGAAACACTAGTTAATCTTCTCTGATGTGAATCTGACTGACGCTTTCTGGCACAGCACTGGGTGGGAATAGGATCCTCTTTCTATTTGATCTACTTCAGAACTCCTGATGTTTGATGTGGCGTGGGAGGTTATATTGTGAGTTACCGGTTAAAACAAGATTGAACTGTGTGTGGTGTGGTTCTCTGGCAGCTGCTGCTTAATCGTGACTTCAGCTCCATCGCCTGGGGCAGGACTCAGAGGAAGTTTATATAAACGTAGAAAGTTTAGAACGAGTTTACTATACACACACACACACACACACACACACCATACATACATTACAGTGCCTTGTGCAAATGTTAAACTAGACACACCTCCACAAAGAGTTGTAACTTCATCTTATTATCTTTATTCTAAAGTCTGGAGTGAAATCAAATCAAAACATTCAACCTTCAGTGTCACAAAACTGCCCTCATCTGAGAAACAGCACTAAAGAGAGGAGAGATCATGGTCCACAGCTGTTTCTGTCCATGCTTCTACTGTGAGTCTGAGAGGATGTGGACCCCACGCTGTGAAAATCAAATAGATAAAAAAAAAATAAAATAAATATCTGCTGACTCCCTCAGAGCCCACACCTCAACATCACTGATATTTTCGGATTGTCAGAAGCAGATATCTTCCAAGAGCTTTGGAGCTGTGGAAAACTTCACATAAAACTTCAAAGAGTTTGAAAATCATTGATTGAGTCTAAACTGTAATTTCACCTGCTTCTATATAATGTGTTTCTGTTCCCAGGCAATAGGCTGAGGGTCAGTTTCTCAGGTTTTTCTAGCTACACCTGACTCTCCTGCCTCTTCCCACACACAAAAACACACATGACCGCCTCATTAAGATCTCTGCTCTGTGGAAGGAGAGAAAGGAGAGACAGCTCTTAGTCACAGAGCTGTCTTTTCCGCCTCAAGCAGGTTTTAACGGTGTCTTTAAATGTCTGGGAAATAAAACAGAAACACCTCTCAGCAGGAAGTGACCTGCCAAGGCTAAAATGAAATCACAACTGAAATTGCATCATGTGACGGTGGACTTGTTTTGGCCGGCAGTGGCAGACTGATGCTGTGAAACCCTGCCTCAAGTCCCTAATGGAAATTCCAGGAAAATATAAGTTGGAAAAGCAGTAACACTGAAAGGTGTCTAATAAACACAATCGTACACCAAACTGTCAGTGTCACAGTTTCGTTTCACTACAGTGTAGAGTGCATACGTCGCTACAAATCCATTCACCTGAGAACCCTAAACCCTAACACTAACACTAACACTAAGCATCATACGAAGGCCCTCACTCAAATCTGATGTATTCAAATGAAGAATCAAAACAGACACGGCTTTGAACATAGGGGAACCTTCACCCCAAGACACACACACGGACTGGAAGACGAAGAAGAAATGGGTTCTTTGAGCCCAAACAAAGATGAGGAAAAGCGAAAAGTACACAGTCACTTTACTGTTTCCACAAAGGCTTAGTGTTTTTAGTTGGAGAAAGCAACACAAATCCAGCTGAAATCTGGTTATGAAAACACAAGCACATGTTTAAACCCAGGCTTGAGCTCTGAATCTTCGGCCTCGCTGAGCAGATGATCTGACTGTTGTTAATGTGAGTTGTTGTTATTATACAGAGAGAAGCCAACTTCACTGGAGTTTATATTTGTGAGATCACATTATGGCACACCCACTGATCCCAGCTTTTTAAAATCACAGATGAGGGATCCTGCAATGAATAGGGTGCTCTAGAGTAGCTGCACATGAGGCTCTGATGCCTAGTCTGGGCTAGAGGGGTGTAAAGCCTCAGAGCATTGGCTTGTGGTGCAGTGGAACAGTGGTCCCTGGAGTGTGCAGAACCTTTGGAATAAGTCAGTGTCTAATTGCCCAGTGTCCGTGCCTGATCTTACTAATATCCATGTGGTTAATCAAATCTTCACAGCAATCTCCCAACGTCTAGATCAGATTCCACTCGTCCGCATGAACAGTCATATGTAAACACCATCAAGACGAATTACGATCAAATCTCTCAAACCACATTCTCATGCACATGTGACACAAGTGTAAACAGAACACATTCTCTGTTGCCTGGAATACGTTACACAAACGGAAATGTGTCGTTTGAGAGAAGGAACAATGCAGGTGTGTTTTTTTTTTTTCGTTTTGGAAATCAGTGGCAGGATTTTTCACAAATTAACTTCCGTCTTAGTAACAGATATGCTGTTTCTGTAAAGCCGGGCATGATACTTTCAAACCAGTCTTGAATTCTCTGCTGTGTCCAGATTTTCCTTCCATTCTCCTTATCATCTGTCCTTTTATGACAACTGTTGCATAAAACTAAAAATGATAAGGTGGGAACACACCCTGAAGTCCTTCACAGGATGACACACATTCACACCTATGGACACCTTTGAGTTGCCAATCCACCTACCAACGTGTGTTTTTGGAGCGTGGGAGGAAACAGGAGCACCCGGAGGAAACCCAGGCAGACACAGGGAGAACACACCACACTCCTCACAGACAGTCACCTGGAGGAAACCCACCCAGACACAGGGAGAACACCCCACACTCCTCACAGACAGTCACCCGGAAGAAACCCATGCAGACACAGGGAGAACACACCACACTCCTCACAGACAGTCACCCGGAAGAAACCCATGCAGACACAGGGAGAACACACCACACTCCTCACAGACAGTCACGCGGAAGAAACCCATGCAGACACAGAGAGAACACACCACACTCCTCACAGACAGTCACCCGGAAGAAACCCATGCAGACACAAGGAGAACACACCACACTCCTCATAGACAGTCACCCGGAGGAAACCCACGCAGACACAGAGAGAACACACCACACTCCTCATAGACAGTCACCCGGAGGAAACCCACGCAGACACAGAGAGAACACCCCACACTCCTCACAGACAGTCACCCGGAGGAAACCCACGCAGACACAGAGAGAACACACCACACTCATCACAGACAGTCACCCGGAGGAAACCCACGCAGACACAGAGAGAACACACCACACTCCTCACAGACAGTCACCCGGAGGAAACCCACGCAGACACAGGGAGAACACACTGCACTCCTCACAGACAGTCACCCGGAGGAAACCCACACAGACACAGGGAGAGCACACCACACTCCTCACAGACAGTCACCTGGAGGAAACCCACACATACACAGAGAGAACACACCACACTCCTCACAGACAGTCACCCGGAGGAAACCCACACAGACACAGGGAGAGCACACCACACTCCTCACAGACAGTCACCCGGAAGAAACCCACACAGACACAAGGAGAACACACCACACTCCTCACAGACAGTCACCCGGAGGAAACCCACACATACACAGAGAGAACACACCACACTCCTCACAGACAGTCACCCGGAGGAAACCCACACAGACACAGGGAGAGCACACCACACTCCTCACAGACAGTCACCCGGAAGAAACCCACACAGACACAAGGAGAACACACCACACTCCTCACAGACAGTCACCCGGAGGAAACCCACACAGACACAGGGAGAACACACCACACTCCTCACAGACAGTCACCCGGAAGAAACCCACACAGACACAAGGAGAACACACCACACTCCTCACAGACAGTCACCCGGAGGAAACCCACGCAGACACAGAGAGAACACGCCACACTCCTCATAGACAGTCACCCGGAGGAAACCCACGCAGACACAGAGTGAACACACCACACTCCTCATAGACAGTCACCTGGAGGAAACCCACGCAGACACAGAGAGAACACACCACACTCCTCACAGACAGTCACCCGGAGGAAACCCACGCAGACACAGAGAGAACACACCACACTCCTCACAGACAGTCACCCGGAGGAAACCCACGCAGACACAGAGAGAACACACCACACTCCTCACAGACAGTCACCCGGAGGAAACCCACGCAGACACAGAGAGAACACACCACACTCCTCACAGACAGTCACCCGGAGGAAACCCACACAGACACAGGGAGAACACACCACACTCCTCACAGACAGTCACCTGGAGGAAACCCACGCAAACACAGGGAGAACACACTACACTCCTCACACACAGTCACTCGGAGCGGGACTCGAACCCACAACCTCCAGGTCCCTGGAGCTGTGACAGAGACAGTAAATGCGAATGTGAATTTAACATATATAAACAATATATCATTTATTTTATAAATAAATTACTGTCATAGTGTAATACAGAACAGTTACAATTAAACATACACGAATAAATGGCATAAACTTATTTGTACACCTAATATGTGTTATCCAACCTACAATCCTCCCTCTCTCTCTCTCTCTCTCTCTATCTCTCTCTCTCCGTGTGTTACAGATACAGAGCTGCTGTTGTTGTCCTCATGTCACTTTGGAGATGCTTCTCTTTCCCCACAGACATTCTCATGTGACTCTCGCATCTAGTCTGGCTGCTTTGCTCCAAAATGCCATGTCATTATTGGTGAGCAGAAAAAATAGAGAGACATGGAGTCAGGGAGAAATGAGAGAGAGAGAGAAAGTGAGAGAGAGAGAGAGAGAGAGAGAGAGAGAGAGAGAGAGAGAGAGAGAGAGAGAGAGAGAGAATAATAAGACAGAAGATGTGCTTGTGCAGCTGAAATGACATCCAGACAGAGAGAGAAAATGAATAGCTAAAGACTGTCTGCGGCCGAAGGTGGGCAGATGGTTCGAGACAGAATTTTTCAGCTTCCTGTTTTATTGTTGAATGTTTTACCAAATATTTATGTCTGTTTTTAAAAATATTTTTATTTTTCATTTTTTATTGCATATTTTTTATTGCACCAATCCGCCACAACATTAAAGGCACCTGATTCTACACTTGGTGGCTCTGCATACTTTTTTTCAAAGCCCCCTTTGACCCTGTTCTTCAGTGCTCATGACCGCCCCCCACAGGACCCCCCAGGTATGATCTGGGTGCTTGTTGTGCAGTGACACTGTTGTGGTTGTGGTGTGTTACTGCATGTTGGGATGTTCTCATTTACTGTAAAGACATGAGATGTTGTCGTGACACGTCTAAGAGGCCGTAGGTGGGCTGTAAGGTGTAACGAATTTTCCCGAGCAGTAGATAATGAAAATAACATGTCCGTGACACATGATGAAGTAACCTACAGTCCAAAGTGTCCAAGGACAACGTGTGTAATTTCTATCCTTGAAATACTGCTCTAATTACTCCCTGCACATAAGATACTGTCAGTAATTCAGTCATAATCCTCATATCTCCACGTGCACACTTCTATCTTCAGCTCACGCGATCATCATACAACTTTAAACTTCCACATCTCTCAACGTAGAGAAGCACCAAGAAGGAGTTGCTGGAATCGAGTGGAGTTTTACATGTGTGAATAAAATGATTATATATATAAGTGATTACAACATAAGAGTGGAAACTGTGCAACTGAAGAGAGGCTCTAGTGCCCTGCTGGACCACCTCTAGTCTGGATACAAGATGAGATAGTGTTGGAGGCCTACAGATTGCGCATGACTTCCTAGACACATTTGCTCAGAGATGTTGCAGCTGGGCCTGTAGATCCTGCACACTCATAGGTTGCAGAAGCGAGCATCCCAGCCGCTCTCTTAAGTGATGGATTGCTGATAAATCTGGCCACAAGGCAGGCCTAGGAAGTGTTGCAATCTAGTGTACCATCCAACCATGGTGGCTGCCGTCAAATCCTCACAGCAATGTTCAAACATCTAGTATTAAGAAGATGCAAAATAAATAAATAAATAAACTGAAGAAATTTTGGACACTCGTGTCCAGAAACTTGTGTGTGTTGTGTGTGTGTGTGTGTGTGTGTGTATTGCAAATGGAGTGTGAAGTGGGTGGAGTCTCGCAGCTGTAGTCTGTGTTTGTTTATATGAGTCTACATAGTGTGATGTGGGTTTATATCATAACAACTTATAATAACATTATAACACTGTCATCACGATATAACTATGCCACACAGGTCAATGGACTTAATCCTGATTCTCAGGTTAATAATTGTATGATTCATAGGGTGTGTTAGGGTGTGTGTGTGTGTGTGTGTGTGTGTGTGTGTGTGTGTGTGTGTGGCTCAGACTGGCACATTCCAAACCTCCTTCAGACGGCTCCTGAGTGTCGGAATGGAAACAATGCACTCAACACAATGTTTACATTCTGAAAGAGAGAGAGAGCAAGAGAGAGTGTGTGTGTGTGTATGTGTGTGCGTGTGCGTGTGTGTGTGTGTGCGTGTGTATGTGTGTGTGTGTGTAAGGGCCACTGTATCAGTTGAACATCACTGTCTTTTTTAAATTTCAGGAACCATTACGTAAGTTAAGGGCCATTTACGGTGGAATGGGAACTTCAAAGCAATTACATACATACTTATGCTTTCTGCATGATTTAATGTGGCCTGAAAAATATGAATTGAAATGTGAAGTGGTTAGATATTTGTATCAACAACACAACTTATAGCCCCCACAGCACCATTTAAGGAAGAGCGGAATATTTGAAGCAGTTACACACATGCACTAGTCCACATGATTTAAGGTGGAATAGAAATCTTGAAGTACTTATACCTCGATCAACCATAACATTATGACCACCTCCTTATTACCCCTTGATCAGACACAGCAGTGCTGCTGGAGTTTTTAAACCCTGTGTCCACTCACTGTCCACTCTGTGAGACACTCCTCCCTCGTTGGTCCACCTTGTAGATGTAAAGTCAGAGAGAGTAGCTCATCTGTCGCTGCACAGTGTGTGTCGGCCGTCCTCTAGTCCTTCATCAGTGACACAGGACGCTGTGGAGTGTAGAAACAAGGTGGTGGTCATAATGTTATAGTTATTCTGCGTATGTTTGCAGCCGCAGTCCCATTTAAGTAGGCTTGGGTAATTTAGAAATCAGCCGTTGAATAGGAAGCCCACTGTAGACTGATTAATATGATGTAAAAATTGGACATTATTTAAAAAAAGACATGAAAAATGAAAATTTTAAAAGTTAAATAACAAACAAACAAATTGTATTTCAAGTTGTTTGCTATGTATTTGGATCACTATGTTATGAGTTACAGGCATAGCATTTGTGTGTGTGTGAGTGTGTGTGTAAGCGTGAGAATGGGAAACAGAGGCAGAGGTGTGTATGCAGACATGTTGAGCCATGTTCAATGATAACAGATTAAAATGAGGCTAGGATCAAAAGATGGCAGAGAGAGAGAGAGAGGGGGGGGGGTTTGCACTAATTCTCACTCTACCATCCACTTACTTGGACACCTGCCAATGGTTTATGAGAAACAGTGCTAAAAATAAGACCTTGCCAAGTGAAAACATCCTGAAAGTGTTTATTTCTCATTGGGAGATTGTTGTGAGAGTATTATAGGATTTTTAACCTGTACATGTCCTGGAATCCGTTAGTCCATAATTAATACCTCCAATGCTGCCACTCGTGTTTTGGGTGCATCACTGAAAGAGAAGAAACAGGCTTCTTGAACAACTCGACTCAGAACATGCCTCTATATGGTTGTATGCAATAAAAAAATCATTTTAAAAGTTATTAAAGCCAGTTTGATGAAGTAAAAGCCAGATCAGCATAAACCAACAGT
Organism: Hoplias malabaricus; assembly: GCF_029633855.1. Lineage (NCBI taxonomy): Eukaryota > Metazoa > Chordata > Actinopteri > Characiformes > Erythrinidae > Hoplias > Hoplias malabaricus. The sequence continues at coordinate 68,562,443 of NC_089820.1, forward strand.
CTCCTCCACTCTGATTTTCACCTCTTGCGCTCCATCTGAATTTTAAGCATTGCCTGAATGATGTGACTGAAATGTGACTAATATTCATTCATTCATTACCTGTAACCCTTATCCAGTTGAGGGTCATCGTGGGGTCAGAGCCTACCTGGAATCACTGGGCGCAAGGCAGGAACAAACCCTGGAGTGGGAGACACACACTCACACATTCACTCACACACTCACACCTACAGACACTTTTTAGTCTCCAATCCACCTACCAATGTGTGTTTTTGGAGTGTGAGAGAAAACCGTAGCACCCGGAGGAAACCCGCGCAGACACAGGGAGAACACACCAACTCCTCACAGACAGTCACCCGGAGGAAACCCACGCAGACACAGGGAGAACACACCACACTCCTCACAGACAGTCACTTGGAGGAAACCCACGCAGACACATGGAGAACACACCACACTCCTCACAGACAGTCACCCGGAGGAAACCCACACAGACACAGAGAGAACACAGCACACTTCTCACAGACAGTCACCTGGAGGAAACCCACGCAGACACAGGGAGAACACACCACACTCCTCACAGACAGTCACCCGGAGGAAACCCACGCGGACACAGGGAGAAGACACCACACTCCTCACAGACAGTCACCCGGAGGAAACCCACACAGACACAGAGAGAACATACCACACTTCTCACAGACAGTCACCTGGAGGAAACCCATGCAGACACAGGGAGAAGACACCACACTCCTCACAGGCAGTCACCCGGAGGAAACCCACGCAGACACAGGGAGAACACACCACACTCCTCACAGACAGTCACCCGGAGCAGGAATCAAACCTACAACCTCCAGGCCCCTGGAGCTGTGACAGAGACATTACCTGCTGCTCCACCGTGCCGCCCCTGACTGATATTTAATTTAGCGAATGTCAAATGAGAATCATTATTATTTTAATTAATACATTTTTCTTCTTGAATGCAGATAAAGTGTGCTTCATCAACATCGAAGGTCAGAGGGCGATATCTGTTTTCTGGAACACTGAGGAAGACATTAAATGATGTCCACATCATGTGTCGATTATAAATTGGCTTTAATCTCCTCAGACCAGAGCAGGTCTTTAGACAGTTCAGATGTTAAGAGCTGTCTGCGTGTGTTTATGGCCAGGTTTGAGGATTCAATCCTTCTGGAAATCCCCTGATCCTTCATTTGAACATACCTCACCTGCCCAGACTCGCTAATGTCACCAGACCTTCTCAAGAATACTGATGCCATCCTTAACACCCCCCCACCCACACAAACACAGACACACACACACACTTACACACACACAGAGAATACCAAACTGGCACAATTGTGAACCAGTGGTGCTAACACAACATGGACATCAATATGGCAGTATATCAATAACACAAGTGTAAAGCAAATTCTTTAATCTCAGGTTTATTTGCTTGGAAAAAAACAGCTGCTTTAGCACCATCTCAAAATCTTATGAGGAATACAACTTGAAATAAACAGAAATGACTTTTTTTGTGGTCATAATGATATATATATATGCACATAGTTTAATAAAAAACTTCACATTATCAGAATATTATAAAAAATCTGAACCTGTAAGAGATTTTCCAAAAGCGGAAAATGATTCTGAGTTTTAAAAAGAACACGCACAGGGCTTGTCATCAAAGCACAGGCTCAGAACATCCCAAACTTCTAGAGAATCAGTGCAATCAACCAAGATAAAAACAGAGATGGAGCAGGATATGTAGCACCTCACACTTCTTCTTTGTAAAGACAGGTTTCGGAAAAAAAAAAAAACGCAGCGTGGGGGCCATGGGCGTAATCAGGCTTTGAAAAATGCTGCGGACAAGAATTCAGACGGGCTGTTAAATTCAAATATGCCGGAGGAAACCCACACAGACACAGGGAGAAGACACCGCACTCCTCAAAGACAGTCACCCGGAGGAAACCCACACAGACACAGGGAGAAGACACCGCACTCCTCAAAGACAGTCACCCGGAGGAAACCCACGCAGACACAGGGAGAACACACCACACTACTCACAGACAGTCACCCGGAGGAAACCCACGCAGACACAGAGAGAACATACCACACTCCTCACAGACAGTCACCCGGAGGAAACCCACGCAGACACAGGGAGAACACACCACACAGACAGTAACCAGGAGGAAACCCATGGAGACACAGGGAGAACACTACACTCCTCACAGACAGTCACCCAGAGCGGGAATCGAACCCACAACCTCCAGGACCCTGGAGCTGTGACAGAGACACTACCTGCTGTGCCACCGTGACGCCCCGTAAATAAGGCTTGTACACCTTAAGATTGTTTGAGTTATATTTGCTCATTTAAAATAAAATGATACATCTGAGGGCGGCACAGTGGTGCAGCAGGTAGTGTCGCAGTCACACAGCTCCAGGGACCTGGAGGTTGTGGGTTCGATTCCCGCTCCGGGTGACTGTCTCTGAGGAGTTGGTGTGTTCTCCCCATGTCCATCATTCACTCTATGCCCTGCAGTGTCAGCACAATCCTACAGACTGCTATAAAGTAAATTCCTCATGCGTTTGCAGGTTTCTGATTGGCAGCAGCTTCAAGGTCTTGGTAGTTTACTTGATGCTTGTACATCTCTACACCATTGTTATTATTTATACTCATACTTTTCTGACTGGCTATTATCTCAATCACTCATTCAGTTACTGCCACTTTCACACGTACACTAGGTTCCAGACTTTACCTGTACCAGTCTGTACCATTCGACCCGGACTGGCAAAGTCTGAGGGAGTGCATGCATAAACAGAGTTGGAAATGTTCCAGAGAATCACACTGTATACCTTGCACTCGCTTCACAGGTGCTGCCCCAAGTCTAAAGCATGTGGGAGCTGCGGTTAACCATCAGTTCACTACTTTTGTGAAAGAACAAATCTGGATACGGTTCTTCTGAGCTCTGAGTGCGTATATGAAAAGACTTTGGAACTTGTTCGTCATAAAAATGAAATAAAACCTGTCTGAGAATATGGGAAAGCCTCCAAAGATCCCTAAGTTCACCTGGATGGCTAATGGTATGTTAATCTCTCCACTGACATCAATCACCTCGGTTCAAACACTCTCCCTGGTCTGTACCGTCATTGTAGTTTCAATCGCAATCTGAAACCAAACTACAAATGATGCAGTATTTCCACAACACGTCTAACAAAGATTTAACAAGCTGCAGCCACTGAACTCATAATAAATAATAGAAATATATTTAAAGCTTCAGATCTCGGGGGAAAGAGAGTAGGCGAGTGGCCTGCGTTCACCTGCATTTATTGATGTCCTGAGTTTACTGCACTGCTGCTGTTCAAAGCTTCAGTATAAAAGTGAAAAGGCATTTTTTAAATGTTTTTGATTTTCAATGCATCGTGACTCACTGGTGTGACTCAACCCTGCAGACGTTAAAGAGTGAATGCTGACAGTTGTACACCTCTCCTCCCACAAGCATCACTTTGCAGCAATCTTTGTGTGAAATTACATCAGAATCTGAGTCATTAATAAAGGTAAATACAAGTGAGGCTGAGGCTGTGGGAAAAAAACTATTTCTCTTCCCTTCACAAGAAATTCACGTGTTCACCTGGCTGTCACTTTTCCCACCAGTTTCCAAATGTCTCCCCTCACTTCATTTTACATGTTCAGAAGAAAACAACATTGATATGAGAATAAATCAGTATCATGTCATCTCCAAACGAACCACCTTTCAGGAGGAGGACGACATTATATTTTTCGTTACCTAAAAAACCCCAGTATGTACTAGCATCACACACACACACACACACACACACACACACACACACACACACACACACTGGGTGGTAAGTTTACTAAAGCATGTAAGAATTTAAATGCGTGCGTGTACAGCACCCATCAAATGTTTGGACACACCCACTCAGGGAGGGTTTCCTTTGTTTGGGGCCGTTTTCCACATGTTGTGAATGTACAGCACCAGTCAGAACTTTGAACATCTTCTCATTCAGGGGTTTCTCTTTGTGTTTTATTATTTTCTACGTTGTAAATGAATGTGGAAGACATTTAAAACTCTGAAGGAACACATATGGAATTATGTAGTGAACCAATAAAATGTTAAAGAAACCAGAATATGTTTAATACTTTAGACTCTTCACAGTAGCCCCCTGTAGCTTTGATGACAGCTTCACACACTCTCTCCGTTCTCTCAGTCGGCTTCATGAGGTCGTCACCTGGAACGGTTTTCAGTGAACAGCTGTGGCCTCGTCGAGAGTTCATCTGTAGAACCGCTCTCTTCTGAATGTGTCTGAGACTGTAACTGGGGTTGTGCAGAGGTAGGGGCTGGTACTCCACCAATCACTAATGAGGAGACGTGTCCAAACTTTTGACTGGTACTAGAGAGAGAGAGAGAGAGAGAGAGAGAGAGAGAGAGAGAGAGAGAGAGAGAGAGACATTAGAAAAAATAAACATGTAAATACGTGGAGAGAGAAGGAATGGAATGAGAAAGAGACTGAGAAACTGACAGAAAAATGAGAGAAAAGTGGTAGAACACAAAGAGATTAATAGAATGTAGAATGAGGAAGAAGGAAAGAGAAAGGGACAGAAGAGAGAAGGAAAGACGGATGAAGGGAAAGAGATAAAAGTCTATTAATGACTTTGTCTTACCTGCCAGGAAACAAATGGGTTTAAGTAAATGACCTTATTACGAGCTGAACTGTATACTCTCATTATCACACACACACACACACACACACACACACACAGAGAGAGAGAGAGAGAGAGAGAGAGAGAGAGAGACACTATGACACTGCAAACTAAAGTGCAGTCTATTTAAAATGTGTTGATTTGTGAGTGGTTTATGAATAAATCCCATTTTCTGAAAAGTTGAGATGATGAACGCAATAGAAATGAACCCATTTTCCACGGAATAGCGAACCCCTCCCGAAATTTACTTCTGAAAAACTTTACCACCCTCTGTTGCCCCCACCCCAACGTGTTGTTGGCATCAAAATTCAAAATGGTACACACTTTCTTTGGAAATCCTTCTTAAATTAAAGGAAATGTTTGAATACTCAACTGTCAATATTTGAAAATCCTTTTGCGTTAAAGAGTTTTTACACTGTGAAGAGGTTCTTCAGATCCATGTGTGCGTGTGTGTGTGTGTGTCTGTGTGTGCATGCGTGCGTGTGTGTGTGTATGTGTATGTGTGTGTGTGTGTATGTGTGTGTGTGTGTGTCTGTGTGTGTCTGTGTGTGTGTGCGTGTGTGTGTATGTGTATGTGTGTGTGTGTATGTGTGTGTGCGTGTGCATGCGTGCGTGTGTGTGTGCATGTGTGTGCGTTTGTGTGTGTGTGTGTGTGTGTGTCTGTGTGTGTGTGTGCGTGTGTGTGTATGTATATGTGTGTGTGTGTATGTGTGTGCGTTTGTGTGTGTGTGTGTGTGTGTGTGTGCATGCGTGCGTGTGTGTGTGCATGTGTGTGTGTTTGTAAACCTTATAATATGGGGACATTGACCTGAATACACACCAATAAAGTGGGGACCTGTGTCATCGTGGGGACCTAAAATCGAGTCCCCACAAAGTTAACCATTGCAGCGTGTCTATTTTGTCGAACTGTACCCGCCCCTTCAAAATCTCAATAGTCCCCAAGATGGTCATAGCCCTGACAAAAGTGTGCGAGTGTATAGGGAACAAGTGCTCAGTGTGTGTGCACGCCCCCTGTTGACATAGGTTTTGCTGTTGGGGCCGTTAGCACACTTGATCACGTGGTACAGAAATCCTGACTTCTGATTGGTTGAAACGGGCCAATGAGGTAGCTCGTTAAGAAAGGCTTCATTATACGCAGTCACAAGAGGAGTTAGTCGAACAAACACAGAACCTGTGAGTTTTGCCTTGAAACTAAATGTTTAAGTCTTATATCACTCAGCGCTTTTATTAAATAAAAAGTGGAGCGTAAACTACTGTCAATTTAGCGTTTGAGTCTAAGCGGCGCTCTATTCTGAGCATTTATCTAGTTCCCCGTTGTTAACGCAGCCCTGATGAGGCATTTAACGGTCTCCAGTCCGTTTGTTTTGCTAATGCTAAGCTGTTTATGAACCTTTAGTGCACTTTTCAGAGAGGTGTGTTAAGAGTTGATGGAACCAGTGAATATTCAGTGAATCGTTTGTTATTTTGAACGCCGTTTTTCACGTCACCGCGGGTCGCGACAAAGCGGGGCTCGAAGTTAAATACATCGATTCATTTAAAGGTGAGCGAATATAACGGCAGTTTAACTCGGATTAAACTTTGATTTCGGAAAGCCGGTGAGTTTAGTGCGGTCTGTGGTTCGTAAATAAGGCGGAGGAGTGTTCGCGGTGTCGGACTTCACTAAAGGAAGCTTGGTGCTGGAGAACAGAGGAGAGCTGACCCCCGGAGGAAGGCCGGAGGAGACGGAGCGTTCACCGCAGCGCCCTGAGAGGAGTCATGTTTGACTTCATCTGGACGTGAGTACACAGGCTTTTCTTTATCTGTTCAGGTGTGAGGCTGTGTTTATATCTGTTACAGGTCTAAGACAGACACAGTGTCACGTTAAAGATTAGAGTCCCAGCTTTTCATTAATGATGCCGTTTTATTTTTAATTTCTCTCGGAAAACGAATATTTTGGTCGAAATACTCCTTGCCAGGAGAGTTATGAACAGATTAGTGACAGTGAATGTGTGAATATGGAGTTAAAACTGAAAGAATGTTATTAAAAACATGGTGTCTCTCTCTTTCTTTTAAAAAAATTAAACTCCTGCGTCATGAGCCCAGAAGCGATTCACACAAAAACAAATCACACCAGCGCTTACCTCGTGTCTTTCCGTCAGTCCGTGTGTTTGTGATCCTCGTGTTTGTGTGAGTTTAAAAAACACAGTTTAAAAACACGGTACAGCATATTTTTAAATAATTAAACATTATCCCCGTGGGTCTCCCTTAAGGAACTCTTATGGTCGTGTGGCATAGGCTCTTAGCTTTCCAGCGACACGTCAATCAAGCCTGCAGACCAATCAGGGGCCGAGTCATGACGACGCGTGACCAAGGAGGCGGGACAAACATAGGCCCGTGTTTCAGCGGCCCGCACCGCGAGAGACGACTCCGACGGTTTTATTTGGCCACAACAATCACAACAAAAAACAATCAAGACAATAAACATGTTTTCAGAGATTAGAGGTCTTTGACTGGCTGCCTTCCCCCCGCTGAGGCGATTTAAACACACGGAGGGGTGTGAGGGAGTCACAGCGAACCAGAGTGAAGCTCCCTCCTCCAAAACGACTGGCCTCTGAAGGGACACTGTTCTGCGTTAGAAACGAGTAAATATCAGAATAAAATACAACAAGAATAAACCCTTCTCCTGTTTGTTCAGGGTAACAGGGCACTTGGAGAGCTGCAGGAGTCTAGTTTGTAAAGAAAAACATTGTAAATGTTGCCATTAAGTCTAGATTATATATATGACTTGAATATATATATATATATATAATTTATTTTTATTTTTTTCTGCAGTAAAATGAATCATTATCTTTATGGAGAGGTTGTAGTCTTTGGAGACACTTGGCCAGGCCCCGGTTCACTGTCTACTCCAGCTTCAATAACTTCAAACTGTTGGACATTAACTCTTCAGTTTGAAGTCACTGATATCTAGATTATAAAATGAAATTTAGGAGTGTGTTTACCTTTTTATTTTTTACATTTTCTCTTTTTTTTTATCAGATATTGACCACTGCAGATTAATTTCAATACCTTTAAATGTTTTATTTTACATTTTTTAAGGCTTTTCATAAAATTGACTCTAGTTTCTCTGCCTGAGGAGAAAGCCTAAAGATGTTTGTATGTAATTTCAGGCAGAAAATGGAAAAAAAATGCTTAGGGGAAAAATACATTTACCTTCTTAAAAATCCAGGCCTTCTTTCTACAAACCAGTGCATATTTCATACTGGTCTAAGCTGATCTATGTTGCTCTATGCCGGTTAATGCTGGGCTGGTACTGGTTTAAGTGGAGAGCTCAGCATGGTCATCAGTTTATCAACATCCATTTCTGTTGACCAGCACACACAACATGTGCATCCATGCCTGTCTATGCTGTTTTTCCTGGCAGGGGTTACAGAAAACATGTACATATACTGTACTTTGTAGTCATTATTTAGTTCAGTAGTATTTCTATTTAACAAAATGTCGTGTACCTTACCTCAGAATGTAATGTTTGGTTTGATTAGGTTTGAATTCTAGAACAATCTCAACTAAAACTATCTACAGCTAAAATAATATATTTTGTCACAAATTATCTGTCTTCTGTTTGTTCAAATTCAGTATTGATGCTGCAAGAGATGATGGCACTCTTGGAAGACCATATTAACCCCAACTGCAAAATGAAGAGAATCATTTTGGAAGGAAGGCCCCGGTTGTGTCTTTTTGCTTTAAGAGACATCACATCTGGAGTGGAGATTACATATAACTATGGAGATGGTGATTGTCCCTGGAGGAGTAAAGTAAGAATGTGGAAATTCATCTTTGGTCACTTGTGACAAAACTTTGACAATGTATATACACCTACAACAACAACAACAACAACACACACACACTCACAACAAACTATTAACTGTAGTGTAGTATACAAGCGATTATAAAACCTATTTACAAAGAAATGATAATTTCCACTGCATTTCAGTAAAGGTGACCTCTTTTAAATATTCCTGGTGTCTCTTGGCATTAGATACCATTTGCCTGATGGAAGCTACTCAAATGTTACATGTATAAAATCCTTATACAAATGTTTTATACACCTTTGACTTCTGCCTAATGTTTTTCTACCCATTTTATCAGTCATACATTTTACTTTTCACTTGCAGCTCAAATTCTCAAACTAAACTGTCAAATTATTAAAAAAAAAACACTTTCACAAGTGTGATTTGACAGCTCTGCGATATCCTCAAACTCAGTTTCCAAATGAGATAAAGCCACTGTAGTTCTTTCTTATATATAAACACACAGTCCTTCTCAAAACCAAGGCAACTGACCAGAAGCCGATAGATAAATTAAAAACAACTAACTACCTCTTTAGTCATCCACTTGATTTCCAATGGTAGCTGATAATAACTGGTACCCTTCTACCTTATAAGTTTAATAGTGGCTGATGTTATCATTTTAGGTGTCAGAAAGTGGACCGGAAGTAGGCAGTAGTCACCTGGAGTCAGAAACTGCCTCTGAAGTTGATCAGCATTTCACCAAACATTCACAGCACAGATCTGGTTCTGAGATTCAAGTAAGGAAAACGACTTTTGTTCATGCAGCTTACACACTGTAAATGCTATGTGTATGTACTCCACCAGTATAGGAAATGTATAACACTAGGTGTGATTTCTGAACTCATGTACATCAGTTGGGATATACACCAGTATACAGTGCTGTGTCTTACACTTGCTTTACACACCCTGATAAGCCTTAACATTAAAACCACCTACTTGCTTCTAAACGTGTCTATTTTATGAGCTCCACATACCATAGAGGAGCACCTTGAAGTTCTACAGATCCAGAATTTAGTCCATCTGATTCCTTGCATACTTTGTTGACCACCCTTTACCCTGTTCTTCAGTGGTCAGGACACCCATTGTACAGCCACAGATCAGGTATTATTAGGGTGGTGAATCATTACTAGCGCTGCGTTTATACTATCACCACAATATCAGTGTGTGTGAGTGTGTAATCTACTTAAACCAGCACAACACGCCCTAACACACCACCACAACCACATCAGTGTAAATGTAGTGCTGATAAAAATCCACTGCCCAAATCATACCTGCTCTGTGGTGGTCCTGACCATTGAAGAACATGATAAAGTATGCAGAGAATCAGATTGACTAAATTCTAGAAATGTAGAACTACAAATTGCTGCTATATGTTAAGTGGAGATGATAAAAGTATTTTCTGCCATTAATCAGTGTTTCTCTTATTTATGGTACGGCAACATTCTGGCGTGTTAGTGACTGTTGTGCCCATTTCAGGTGAAAAAAAGTGGAACGACAGCGGACAGTAAAGGTCTAGAACCAGATTGTGCCTCTGGAGACAATCACCATGGCACCCAACAATCACTGCAAGAGTCTGCTTTCTGCAAAATGGTATAAAACTATTATATTTCAGGTGTTTTTTACATAGTAAACGTCAAGTCCCCACAATGTACTGTAACAGTATTGGCAAAGGATTTCATTCGGCAAGTGGTGCACCTCCCCCACTGAGTCCCCACAATGTCTTTTCAAATGAATGGTTTACACAAAGTCCCACACAGTGCCTATTTAAAAATATAAGAGTTTTATTAAAAATAAATAGTTTGATTGGTGTGTTTAGCCTTAAAATAGTTTCTACCACTTGTTAGTGTTTCTCTTGTTTATTGTATGACAACATGCTTTTAATATCGGACATGTTAGTGACTGTTGTACCCATTTCAGGTAACAAAAAGTGGAATGACAGCGGACGTCAAAGGTCTGGAGCCAGATTGTGCCTCTGGAGACAATCACCATGGCACCCAACAATCACAGCAAGAGTCTACTTTCTGCAAAATAGTATGAAACTATATTTCAGGTGTTTTTTTAGATAGTAAACGTCAAGTCCCCACAACGTACTGTAACAGTATTGGCATAGGATTTCATTCAGCAAGTGGTGCACCTCCCCCACTGAGTCCCCACAACGTCTTTTCAAATGAATGGTTTACACAAAGTCCCCACACAGTGCCTATTTAAAAATATAAGAGTTTTATTAAAAATAAATAGTTTGATTGGTGTGTTTAGCCTTAAAATAGTTTCTACCACTTATGGGTGTTCCTCTTGTTTATTATATGGCAACATGTTTTTAATATCGGACATGTTAGTGACTGTTGTGCCCATTTCAGGTGACAAAAAGTGGAATGACAACAGACAGTAAAGGTCTGGAGCCAGATTGTGCCTCTGGAGACAATCACCATGGCACCCAACAATCACTGCAAGAGTCTGCTTTCTGCAAAATGGTATGAAACTATTATATTTCAGGTGTTTTTTACATAGTAAACGTCAAGTCCCCACAACGTACTGTAACAGTATTGGCAAAGGATTTCATTCGGCAAATGGTGCAGCTCCCCCACTGAGTCCCCACAATGTCTTTTCAAATGAATGGTTTACACAAAGTCCCACACAGTGCCTATTTAAAAATATAAGAGTTTTATTAAAAATAAATAGTTTGATTGGTGTGTTTAGCCTTAAAATGGATTCTACCACTTATTAGTATTCCTCTTGTTTATTATATGGCAACATGTTTTTAATATCGGACATGTTAGTGACTGTTGTGCCCATTTCAGGTGACAAAAAGTGGAATGACAACAGACAGTAAAGGTCTGGAGCCAGATTGTGCCTCTGGAGACAATCACCATGGCACCCAACATACACTTCAAGACTCTACTTTCTGCAAAATGGTATGAAACTATTATATTTCAGGTGTTTTGTATTTAGTAAACGTCAAGTCCCCACAATGTACAATGTACTCTAACAGTATTGGCATAGGATTTCATTCAAGTCCCCACAAAGCAGCTGTTAAAAAAGAATGAGGTTTATTAAAAAAATAAATAGTTCAATTGGTGTGTTTAGCCTTAAAATAGTTTCTACCACTTATTAGTGTTTCTCTTGTTTATTGTATGGCAACATGCTTTTAATATCGGACATGTTAGTGACTGTTGTGCCCATTTCAGGTGACAAAAAGTGGAATGACAACAGACAGTAAAGGTCTGGAGCCAGATTGTGCCTCTGGAGACAATCACCATGGCACCCAACAATCACTGCAAGAGTCTACTTTCTGCAAAATGGTATGAAACTATTATATTTCATGTGTTTTTTATTTAGTTAACGTCAAGTCCCCACAATGTACAATGTACTCTAACAGTATTGGCATAGGATATAAGAATATAAGGATTTTATTAAAAATAATTAGTTTGATTGGTGTGTTTAACCTTAAAATAGTTTCTACTACTTATTAGTGTTTCTCTTGTTTATTTTATGGCAACATGCTTTTAATATCGGACATGTTAGTGACTGTTGTGCCCATTTCAGGTGACAAAAAGTGGAACGACAGCAGACAGCAAAGGTCTGGAGCCAGATTGTGCCTCTGGAGACAATCACCATGGCACCCAACATACACTTCAAGACTCTACTTTCTGCAAAATGGTATGAAACTATTATATTTCAGGTGTTTTGTATTTAGTAAACGTCAAGTCCCCACAATGTACAATGTACTCTAACAGTATTGGCATAGGATTTCATTCAAGTCCCCACAAAGCAGCTGTTAAAAAAGAATGAGGTTTATTAAAAAAATAAATAGTTCAATTGGTGTGTTTAGCCTTAAAATAGTTTCTACCACTTATTAGTGTTTCTCTTGTTTATTGTATGGCAACATGCTTTTAATATCGGACATGTTAGTGACTGTTGTGCCCATTTCAGGTGACAAAAAGTGGAATGACAACAGACAGTAAAGGTCTGGAGCCAGATTGTGCCTCTGGAGACTATCACCATGGCACCCAACAATCACTGCAAGAGTCTACTTTCTGCAAAATGGTATGAAACTATTATATTTCATGTGTTTTTTATTTAGTAAACGTCAAGTCCCCACAATGTACAATGTACTCTAACAGTATTGGCATAGGATATAAGAATATAAGAAGTTTATTAAAAATAATTAGTTTGATTGGTGTGTTTAGCCTTAAAATAGTTTCTACCACTTATTAGTGTTCCTCTTGTTTATTGTATGGCAACATGTTTTTAATATCGGACATGTTAGTGACTGTTGTGCCCATTTCAGGTGACAAAAAGTGGAACGACAGCAGACAGCAAAGGTCTGGAGCCAGATTGTGCCTCTGGAGACAATCACCATGGCACCCAACATACACTTCAAGAGTCTACTTTCTGCAAAATGGTATGAAACTATTATATTTCATGTGTTTTTTATTTAGTAAACGTCAAGTCCCCACAATGTACAATGTACTCTAACAGTATTGGCATAGGATTTCATTCAAGTCCCCACAAAGCAGCTGTTAAAAAAGAATGAGGTTTATTAAAAAAATAAATAGTTAAATTGGTGTGTTTAGCCTTAAAATAGTTTCTACCACTTATTAGTGTTCCTCTTGTTTATTGTATGGCAACATGTTTTTAATATCGGGCTTGTTAGTGACTGTTATGCCCATTTCAGGTGACAAAAAGTGGAACGACAGCAGACAGCAAAGGTCTGGAGCCAGATTGTGCCTCTGGAGACAATCACCATGGCACCCAACATACACTTCAAGAGTCTACTTTCTGCAAAATGGTATGAAACTATTATATTTCATGTGTTTTTTATTTAGTAAACGTCAAGTCCCCACAATGTACAATGTACTCTAACAGTATTGGCATAGGATTTCATTCAAGTCCCCACAAAGCAGCTGTTAAAAAAGAATGAGGTTTATTAAAAAAATAAATAGTTCAATTGGTGTGTTTAGCCTTAAAATAGTTTCTACCACTTATTAGTGTTTCTCTTGTTTATTGTATGGCAACATGCTTTTAATATCGGACATGTTAGTGACTGTTGTGCCCATTTCAGGTGACAAAAAGTGGAATGACAACAGACAGTAAAGGTCTGGAGCCAGATTGTGCCTCTGGAGACTATCACCATGGCACCCAACAATCACTGCAAGAGTCTACTTTCTGCAAAATGGTATGAAACTATTATATTTCATGTGTTTTTTATTTAGTAAACGTCAAGTCCCCACAATGTACAATGTACTCTAACAGTATTGGCATAGGATATAAGAATATAAGGATTTTATTAAAAATAATTAGTTTGATTGGTGTGTTTAGCCTTAAAATAGTTTCTACTACTTATTAGTGTTTCTCTTGTTAATTGTATGGCAACATGCTTTTAATATCGGACATGTTAGTGACTGTTGTGCCCATTTCAGGTGACAAAAAGTGGAACGACAGCAGACAGCAAAGGTCTGGAGCCAGATTGTGCCTCTGGAGACAATCACCATGGCACCCAACATACACTTCAAGACTCTACTTTCTGCAAAATGGTATGAAACTATTATATTTCAGGTGTTTTGTATTTAGTAAACGTCAAGTCCCCACAATGTACAATGTACTCTAACAGTATTGGCATAGGATTTCATTCAAGTCCCCACAAAGCAGCTGTTAAAAAAGAATGAGGTTTATTAAAAAAATAAATAGTTCAATTGGTGTGTTTAGCCTTAAAATAGTTTCTACCACTTATTAGTGTTTCTCTTGTTTATTGTATGGCAACATGCTTTTAATATCGGACATGTTAGTGACTGTTGTGCCCATTTCAGGTGACAAAAAGTGGAATGACAACAGACAGTAAAGGTCTGGAGCCAGATTGTGCCTCTGGAGACTATTACCATGGCATCCAACAATCACTGCAAGAGTCTACTTTCTGCAAAATGGTATGAAACTATTATATTTCATGTGTTTTTTATTTAGTAAATGTCAAGTCCCCACAATGTACAATGTACTCTAACAGTATTGGCATAGGATATAAGAATATAAGAATTTTATTAAAAATAATTACTTTGATTGGTGTGTTTAGCCTTAAAATAGTTTCAGAATTAGTGTTCCTCTTGATTATTGTATGGCAACATGTTTTTAATATTGGGCATGTTCTTGGTAGAATAAAGAAGTGATTTACCATTACCTTTTTGTGCACAGTTGAACTGGTGTAAAAACAAGTATCTAGAAATATCTTAGGAACCCCGTAGCAAAACCACAACTTTTGGATAAAAATGGAATGATCGATCGACTTTGTAGCTGCGTTGGATGGTTTTCAGCTGACATATGTAATTGTATGGCTTGCTAGCAGTAACTAAGCCCTGTTATTTTTGTGACATATTAAAAAAAAATAGTTATGCTCTGCAGCATGTTACAGTTCAGCCCTCTCCTTGATTGGTATCTCTTACTGAGCTGGTCGTGATGAAGGGTGATCAGTGATTGACAGCCCCAGCAGCCACCAATATTTATTTTTATTTTTTATCTTTCAGTCTTTTTTCTTTTTCTTCAGTAAACACTTTTTTCTTGTCATTATCATTATTACTATTATTGGATGTTCTTTGCCACTTATTCTTTTAGTTTGATGCATTTAATTTGTGTTTAACTAGATTGGAGCAGAACTGGACATAGAAACATCTACAAAGCAAGCCCAGGAAACCAATCAGCATCAGAACCAAACAGCAACACCAGCATCAGAACCAACTAGTATCACATTAGTTCCCAAAGGTATAGTCTGATAAACATTATGGCGAGCTGTTATGAAATGGAAAAACATTGTATGTTTTGACTGATGTTGTCCTGCATTTATTCAGGTGTCAAGGTGGTTAAGAAAAGGAAATGGGAGACCAATGAGGTGAAAGCTGTTGAAAAACATCTGAACAGGTTCATCAAAACTTGCACAGTGCCAGGAAAACAACATTGTGAGGCCTGTATAAAAGCAGAACCTATAGCGTGAATCCTATTGTTGAAAGACAGATTGGTTGGCTGTGAAATTTTTTGTCAAAAACAGAATTACTACTCTTAAAAGGAAGATGTAAACCAGAATAAAAAGCCATTTACTGCATTAAAATGCATTTTTGTTTTGTTTTGTTAATTCATTTATAAAGTTCCTATAGGAAAAAAACAATATTTGATTTCATTGAAAAGTTGGCTGATGTCGTCTTTAGGGTTTTTTATTTTTACAGTTTTACAGTGGCTCTGTAAAGACCCATGAACAATAAAATTGTTATTTTCTTCAGATTGACTGAGAATGTTTTGTATGTTATAACACTTTTGGTGCTATAAAGAGCCATATACAGCACATTCTTCATCAGTCTGAAGAAACGTCACCATATTTCTTCAGTTTAAAAGAACCATTTAAACGTTGGGAGTGAGTGTTTCATAAAATGCTTGTTTTCTTTTAATTTTTTTATACTTATTGGGGCCTTGGCAGCTTAAAGTGTTGAGGTGGTTGTACACCTTGTAGATGCTTTTGAAAATTTTAAGGTATTTATTAATGATTTGTACAAAATACGGCATGGGCAAATGGCAAAAAAAAAAAGTTTAAATGGAAATGAATAAATGTGTTATTCATATGACAACATCATTTGTCTTTTCTTATAAATATGCATTGTGGCTGCAAACCAGTTGTTAGTAAAATTTGTCCCCAGATTGTTCACAAGTACTTACATTGTACAAAATACTGGGAAGTGTCAGTGTGTGTGTGTGCTGGTCCTCA
This sequence comes from Hoplias malabaricus, assembly GCF_029633855.1. Taxonomy (NCBI): domain Eukaryota; kingdom Metazoa; phylum Chordata; class Actinopteri; order Characiformes; family Erythrinidae; genus Hoplias; species Hoplias malabaricus. Next base: position 68,578,725 of record NC_089820.1, read on the forward strand.
CATGTTTGGAATACCAGAAACAGTCCCCAGAATGTCGGAAAATGTCACATTGCTTTATTAATGTATTTTCTTTATTTTAAAGTGACAGCTGCTGTTCCAGGATCAGTTGAAACATGAATCTGTGTTTCATTTGTTCCTAAAGCCTTTAGAAATGCGTGTCCCCACAATGTAGGATCCAGCTCGTAGTCCCCAGATAACGCTTCTACAAGAATGTGTGCGTTTGTGTGTGTGTGTGTGTGTGTGTGTGTGTGTGTGTGTGTGTGTGTGTGTGTGTGTGTATAAAGGTATATTAGATGCACAGCATTTGAAACAGCTCTAGATCTTCACAGTGGAGTGTAGTGTGTAAAAATAGATTTCATTCACACTATGCCCTTCTCTGTGTCATTTTCCACAACAGCATCCAACCCCCAACACACACACACACACACACACACACCAAAACCCATCACATACACCTGCACAAACATACATACACACCACACACACTCTCTCTTTAACATGTCTTCATCTGTTTATATTCAGCATTGTCTTTGTTCATTTATATATTGTACAGTGTGTAGGGAAGTGTGTATAGTGCCGGACAAAGTCAGTCCTGTGTCTGTGTATGATTTTTATATTTACGTCATAAAGATTCATTTGTGCACTTTATTACAGATCTGAGAACTGTGGAGAGTCTGTTGTTCCTTTCCGTGTTATTATTTTACATATATTCCCACGTTTGGGCGACTGTGGGAGATGAGAAATGGATTGTGGGGACATCCGTGTGGAATCTATAGGTGAGGGATTTCTGGGGATATTTCTATAAAGGATTTACAGGTGATAAAGTGCTCTGTTAGGTCTTCCATAGGAGTGTTTTTAAGCCGTATGTGTGATGTACGTGTGAAAGTCAGAGCAAGAAAAAGTGCGTTAGCTGTTGCAATCTGCAAACTGTCACCCAGCCGTTCTGATATCCTTATCTCTCCACTATGAGGCCGTTTGGCTTTGAGTTTCCACCCAGACTCTACGCAGCTCTGAGCTTTAACTCTGACTTTTCACTCAGACACAAGTTGCTCAATTTATATCAGGAGAGAACGAGTTTCACCACAAGCTATAATGTGTTTCAGAGAAGAGAATGAAAAAAGAGAGATACACTTCAGCTTGATTCGAATGAACAAATCCATGCGTTTTTGTTTCACAGGGGTGTGTTTTTGTTGCAGCACTGCGTTTCTCTCGGGGAGGTCTCGGCCACATTTTTGTTACAAATCTCTGAACTAAGCTCTGGGTAAAAGTCTGACTTGTGAAAATATTAGGGGTGAAACATAAAGATGATGGCTCTGAAATGAATAAATCCATTCTGTTGGAACTCATTTCTGTCCACACATATTTCCATAATTAAATGTTCTATTTCAATCAGGAACATCCGTATTTAAACTCAAATGTGAGTAAATGAAATAACTGTGATTACACAACAGATTATTTAACACAGTGATGTCACTACCAAATATTTGACATCATTTTTTCCCTCCAAACTTATGACTGGTGCTATATTTACTCTCAAACTTGCATAACCTTTATCCGATGAACTGGAGCTATCTCTGTAATAAGAGACCACGGTCATCAGGTGAGCCACAGGTGTGTGTGTGTGTGTGTGTGTTACTGCTATTCAGAATGAACCAGATTTGTCTGGTTGCTGTTCCTCAGGGTGCGTACGTGTGTGTGTGTGTGTGTCTGTGGGGAGTGTGTCTCAGGTGGAGTAATGGCTCAGAGCTCCTGAATCACATCCTTTATTTTTTATTAGAGGCTCTGTTTCCACTGCACCGCTCTAAAACACCTCCTTTGGAAACAAGCAGTTTAACTAAGTATCAGCTGCGACAAAAACTCTTAATGAACGGATTAAAAGTTGCATTTTTATTTAGATTAACCACATCAATATATTGCAAAAAACTAAAATCGTGGTTTATCTAAATAAAAAATGATTGGCTTTGTTTCAGCGTTTATTTGGTTTCAATGCAGTTTAATTACGTGTTACCACAGAGATATGATTTACACAATGCCTCAATATAGGTCAAACACACACACACACACACACACACACACACTGAGGAATTCATCTCCATGTGTCCTAGGGCTGTGTGAGGACAAGAGCAGGTGGATGACGTGCTTTTCCACAGTCACCTGATCACACTTCTCTGCAGACCCTTAAAGGTACAGTAATGTGAACGAGTAATAGTAGAAGTATTAACAATATCAGTAGTAGCATTGTTTTACTGTTACGTTAACACTTTAATCCCCATTTAGACGTTAACATTACAGAACTATAATTACTGATCCCACATACTGCACATCACAGATAAGTGATTAAGCTAATACAGCACCCACTGCTCATCACAGGACTGTGGACTTTACACAGTAGATTCATAGTGGATTGCAGATAATTACACACTTACTGTCAGAGCAAAACCTTTCCAATTACAAACGATAAATGATATAAACATAGGATGCAAATGGAAATACAAGCTTTTGCTGCCAAAAAAGCTTTTGATTTGATCTTATAAGACTGCAAATATTTTACATTTATAAAAAAGCATTATAATACACTATATAATGAAAGTGAATACATGAAACAATATAATAAAATAAATCATGAACACCATGGAAATGTGGGCGCTGCTGTTGATGCATTTTGGCGAGAACCGTACTTCAAACTGAACTGATATTAATATTAATGTTCTCAATCACTGTATAAAAGATGCACAAGGTTTTCTTTATTGTTGAATGTGCTGTGTTTGAATTGAACTGTACCTGCCCTGTCTTTTAATCTACAAATTATGACCGGCTAATTTGGTTTGTACTTTATTTATTTATGTTGTGTGTTTATTATTAGTAATATATTGATTTCGTGTCCTGTATTTCTCCTCGTTAATGTCTCAGCCCTGCTGTAATCAAACTCAGACAGATTTCTTAAAGCACCCAACACTGCTCTGAGCCTCTGAAAAAGGTTTGAAGGTTGATGGTTACAAAACTCTGGGTTTGTGAAAGGGGAGTAGGCCGAGCTAGAGCCTGGGGAGTGGTTAATCTCTGACCCAGGAGGAGAGGAGGGCCACTGGGACTCAGACTGTACCAGCAAGAGTCTCTCTTACACCAGAGAACCTGCAGAGGGTTACCACACATGTACCACACGAGAGAGAGAGAGATAGATAGAGAGAGAGAGAGAGAGAGAGTGAGAGAGAGAGAGAGAGAGAGAGAGAGATAAAGGGTCACAGACGGATGCAATAGGTCAGAGTGGTGTCTTTCGCTTGCCAAATGTCTAGTTTTACCCCCCACTACAGAGACGTCTCGAATACGTACACTGATTGAAGGTCGCGTAGGTCACCGGAGTGTTTCATAAGGTGAAGAGGAACCAGGGCAGAGAATGAGTGACTGCTGCTTGGATGTTTGTTAGTTGTTGAATAAGCCGTGATTTTAAGTTAAGTATTTTTCTGTAGATGAATCAGGGACAGTGCGTTGAAGACAAGATCAATATTTAATCGGAGGAGTTTCACCTGCGCTACTGAGATTATCCAATCCTGGATTAAGTAACAATGGTGTTAGACAGATATCATCCAAATCTTCAGTATTGTATTTTCCATTTCTGGAAGAATGTTTGGGCCACATTAGTGTGTGTCTGTAACCATCGTGTTGTTTTTCCATAATGAGAAATTTCCCAGCTGATCAACCACCTGCTCATATCATACACACATGAGCTGTGGACGGAAAAATGTCACAAATATCCACTTGACACTGTTCTGTATATATCTTTTTTCCTCCTTGTAGACAAATTATCCTCTATTTTAGCCCTATGTGTGATGTCATGGCTTCACTTCTTCAGGCCTCATGACTAAATCAACTCCACTTTTGCTGCAGATGTGAAAATGTTTCCATTCTTTCACTGCGAGAAAAACAGCTCAGCGGGATGGGTCTGAAAGGATGTGGAGCTGGAGAAAAAAAAAAGTAAATAGACACTAAGAAGAAGCCAAGAAGCTGCTGTTTGTGTGGAGCCCGCTTCAGAGCATCACTTAATATTTTGGGATCCTCTGAATGTGAGAATCAGAATTTGCAAAAGTACAATTTTAAATGTAAAATAAATCTGAAAGCCTGTAAACACTAAGACATTTCATGTTGTTGCTTTAAGAATAATACATTCACCTATCATTTTTTATCTAAATTTTACCAGATTGATGCCCAGTGACCCACACAGTTTACACCCTGCTTTTTCTAGAGCATTAGACAACATCGCTGTAAATTCATCATCATGCAAGTGTGTTTTCTGCTGTAAAACCTCTCTGAGCGAGTTCTAAAACGGCTAGAGCTGTACTTCCAGTTAAGAATAACGACAGTGAGGCTTGGAGCAGGCCATGCTTAGGGAAGTTTTGGACCTTAAGACCTTCCTGTTCACTCTGAGGTTTATATCTGAAGCTGTAATCCATAACTGGGACACAGAGATTACATAAGAACAGCCATTAAGAGCTTTGGACTCTAATTAGAGGGATAGATCCATTCTGGGAACCACAGTGTTTCTGTGACTGGGTGAATAGTTACATTTTTGGCACAAGGTCGACATTTTAAGTATGCAGAAGCCTTCATTCCATTTCGGGCCAGTTTCTGTGGATTAAATTATAGTAGGTCCACCTTAAAAATCATATTTGGGGTTTCTATAAACTGTACTGAAACCAGAGTTACAGCCATTACGATATATTTGGTAATTTAAACTGTTTAACATTTTAAGAGGGCGGCACGGTGGCGCAGCAGGTAGTGTCGCAGTCACACAGCTCCAGGGGCCTGGAGGTTGTGGGTTCCATTCCCGCTCCGGGTGACTGTCTGTGAGGAGTTGGTGTGTTCTCCCCGTGTCCGCGTGGGTTTTCTCCGGGTGCTCTGGTTTCCTCCCACAGTCCAAAAACACACGTTGCAGGTGGATTGGTGACTTGAAAGTGTCCGTAGGTGTGAGTGAATGTGTGTGTGTCTGTGTTGCCCTGTGAAGGACTGGCGTCCCCTCCAGGGTGTATTCCCGCCTTGTGCCCGATGATTCCAGGTAGGCTCTGGACCCCCCGCGACCCTAAATTGGATAAGCGGTTACAGATAATGGATGGAACATTTTAAGAATCGTTAGAAACGTCTCCTCCAGAGAATCAGCTGAAACTCAGTGAATCAGTGAATGTGGGATACGAATTTCAGATAGCGTTCAGATCTAGTGGGAATACTAGCGCCTAGCCAACAATTGCAATTTTACAAAACTATTCCTTTAATGTCACTTTACATCAAGCAAAATCTCAAAAAATCTGTACATCACAATAAAAAAGAGCAGCCCGGATATTCAGGGGGAACAACCATGACCCGGTGGTTAGGGAAGTGGGCGTGTAACCGGAAGGTCATGACTGAAGTGTCCTTGAACAAGGCACCTTAACCCCCAACTGCTCCCCACATTGCTGTGTGTGCTCACTGGCCCCCTAGTGTTCACTAGTGTGTGTGTAAATATGTGTTTCACTGCACGGATTGGGTTAAATGCAGAGAACAAATTCCTCTGTGTGAAAGCACATTGACCAATAAAGTGATACTAATTCTATTCATAACATTTTTATCTAATGATTTGTAATCCTTTTATGGCCAGTAAGGAAGCGTTCATCCACTGGTGGCGCTGTTTCACCAAATCCATGCAAACTAACTGTTCTCTGAAGAAGAAACAAAGAAGCAGGGCTCACTGTGAATTGTTGTAGGAGTATGTGACAAAGACAAAAATAATGTTTTAATATAAGAAAAGAACTTATTCCTAATGCTTTTAAATCTTTTAATCTAAAGTGAAAGCTAGGTTTATGGTTAAGCTTAAGGTTATGATTAAGGCTATTATTTATTCACACTGTATTGGTGTCAGAAATTAATGTTTACATTCACAAAGGACAAACTAAACTTTATACACAGTGCAGGAATTAAATATTTACAGATTGAGAGTGCGCTGATACATTAACTGCCACGTTTCCCCTGTTAGCAAAACTAGCCCTGGCTCATCATATTTTGCTCATGGCTAACATTAGCATGAGTCAACTACATACCACACGTTAGTAAGAGTAGCCTGGCTTCTATTTATACACTTAGGTAGCTAGACTACCTGGGGAAAAATAAAAACAGTGATTATTATTGGTGTTACTCAGTTTGATCAGTGAATCACATACATTTGAAGGTTTTCTTTTTTTCCCCCTCTATTTGTCTGGTGATATTTCAAGAGGTGTAATTTTTCCCCCCTTTTCTTCTGCCCACTCCCTGGTAATCACAAATATTTTTTGGAGGAGAAGCATTCCCAGGACAGATTCATGTCAATGACCATGTGTTTCGCATTTGTGAAATTTGTTTTCATGTCCTCAGCCGCTTGATGAGGCGTGTTCTCCCCAGCTCTTCAAAACTCTCATTGTTATTACATTTGTGTCAAAGATTCTTATTCAGCACTGTATTGTGTATGAATAATTTGGGTGATTTTCCAGTAGTTAGCTTCCACAGACTACATTATGTAACGTGGAGGTTCCATACATTTCACGGAAGTTTTCCTAAAGACTTTAAATGTGAATCTTTTTGGCATTGTGAAAAGAACCTTTAAGAGTGTAATTAGGGATGTGCTGATATGGAATTTATTGATGCCAACATCCGATTATTTTCATATAATTATTTTTCATTCATTCATTCATTATCTGTAACCCTTATCCAGTTCAGGGTCGCGGGGGTCCAGAGCCTACCTGGAATCATTGGGCACAAGGTGGGAATACACCCTGGAGAGGGCGCCAGTCCTTCACAGGGCAACAAACACTCACTCACACCTACGGACACTTTTGAGTCACCAAATCCACCTTCCAACGTGTGTTTTTGGACTGTGGGAGGAAACTGGAGCACCCGGAGGAAACCCACGCGGACACGGGTAAAACACACCAACTCCTCACAGACAGTCACCCGGAGGAAACCCACACGGACATGGGTAGAACACACCAACTCCTCACAGACAGTCACCCGGAGGAAACCCACACGGACATGGGTAGAACACACCAACTCCTCACAGACAGTCACCCGGAGGAAACCCACACGGACATGGGTAGAACACACCAACTCCTCACAGACAGTCACCCGGAGGAAACCCACACGGACATGGGTAGAACACACCAACTCCTCACAGACAGTCACCTGGAGCGGGAATCGAACCCTCAACCTCCAGGCCCCTGGAGCTGTGTGACACTACCTGCTGCACCACCGTGCCGCCCTCAATGTCAATATATACAGATTTAATGTACATATTCACATTACAGAGAATAGAACATTAATGTAAAAGTTACAAATAAAAGAAGTACACATGTAAAAACAGCTATATACAAGGCCGAATCACACCATCAAACCGGACACTCTGGACTTTGATTCGGTAACTCGAAAACTGCGGTACTACTTACACGGCAACCATAACCCAACATCACAGTTTATTTCTAACTGTTCAGCTAAAGCAATAACTAAGTATTTATAAATAATCCCACCCCTGAGTGGCACAGTGGCGCAGTAGCTCATGTTTCCACACAGCTCCAGGTTTTTCCAGGGTCCTGGTTTCAATCCTTGTCCAGGGTCACCCTCTGTGAGGAGTTTGTTGTGTTCTCCCTGAGCCTGCATAGGTTTCCATAGACTCACCATAGACTGGGTGAGTGTGTGATGCCCTGTGATGAACTGGCACCTTGCTGAATGAGTTTCTGCTGTGTGCCCAGTGATATTGGGTAGGCCACCACAAGCTTAAAGCAGTTATGAATGAATGAGTGAATGCATGAATGAATGAATCCACATTCCCAACACTGACACACAAAAATCAAGCTCACACGGCTTTAATTCTTTTTTGGTTTAATAAAAAACAATATAATTCTGGAAAATAAATATACTTTAATGTTAGGCTAGCACAACAACAAAAGTGTTAATAATTAAATGAACAATAAATATATTATTGTGAAAATATAATGAAAAACAAGACTTGTTACTTTAATACAAACAGAATGTTGGTGGTATCTTTCAAAGGGAACTATTCATGAGGATGCGTGATGTAGCCATTCATCCATCGTTTTGTCTTGATCTCTTTAACTCTACAAGTCTCTGTTCTCCTCACGCTCAAATTTGGCAGCAATTCTATGGAAAAAAAAACGGCTAGAAATTCACCCTCTAACAAAAATATAGGCTTATTCAGGAATGTTTCATATTTGTATTTCTGCAAATCAGAGTCTTTCAGAAGTCAGGCAGATTGGTGATGTCGCTGATAAGAATGAACGCAAAAGGAGAACAAAAAGAAAACAAAGAAAGAAAGAAACAAAAAAGAAAAAACAACAACAAATAATACCATTTCATATAAATAAAAAATTAAATACACAGAATACTGAACATTTCTAACATTATAAATAGATGTCGTGTTCTACCAAAGGGATATTAGGACGTATATACACACACCGACCGTTTCCTAAAATCTTTCACAAGTGTCTCTTTGGAGAAAACGACAACATGAAACAAAGAGAACCAGGGGAAGTCCAGCTCGAGTGCTTTGTATTTTGTTACAGCAGGAGTTACCGTTGTCACTTCTTATTCCGTATAGATACAAACGTACGTTTAATATCCCTTTATTATTTGAACACAGTCGTATCAGATGTTAGTACAGTCGTCAGGTTTTAGTAAGACTTCTCTCACTTAGTCAAAGTTCTGAGAGAGATCACAGAAATCGCGTTCCGCTTTCTTTGTGCACATTCACAACCTGGGCCTGCCATGTCATCAAATCGGACACAGCCTGTTGTCCAGCCTCGACCAATCAGATTGTCCGTCTTTTGTACAAAAGCCTGTGAAGGTCTGGTTCCTTGTTTCTTTCTCCTTTTGTTTGTTTTAATGAAACACAGATCCACAGCAGCTCCCTCCAGTGAAGTGATGTCCAAGGCTTTTTGTTTTTCTTGCATTTGCACTGTCCATCCACTCGTCTGAACTGGCACTAAATCTCATCCCTCTCTCGTGCCACCGTCAGTGACACTCGTTTAGTGGGTTTCCATAGCAGCATTACACATTGTCAATGTCTCTATGTTCATATATAACTATATTTATATATTACATTTCTTAAAAGTATAAACCAGGGTAGCACGGCAATCTTTCTCTTTCTCGTTATTCGTTTGTTCTTGTCTTTCACTTCTTTTCTAGGGTTGTGTAGTCTGCTCTCTGGTCCATGGGTTGAAATGAAAAGTGCCTGGAAAAAAATATTCCTTCATTCGTTTTCTGCGTCCAACGACATCAGGCGGGATCATCTTCTCGGTTTGTCACATCTGTAAGAGAACAGAAAATAACTGGTCAGTTCATTCATTCATTCATTCATTCATTCATCCACTGACTGATTACTGGACCCTACAGCATTTATTAATGATTCACAGGAGACCTCACACACACTGATACCCCCAAATACCACCAGAGTTTGTATTAATAATGCAATTTTAATGAAATACATACTTTTTACAAGTTTACCGCTCCTGTTAATGAATATGTATCAGATAAGTATTAGATATTACTAAAAAACAGAATATCGTGCATTATTTCACCTCAGGATCACTTTGTAGTTCTACAGCTACAGACTGTAGCCCACATATTGCTCTGCATAGTTTTGTTTTGCCCTGCTCTTCAAAGGTGATGACCCCCCACAGAGCAGGTATGATTTAGGTTGTGGATCATTCTCAGTGCTAGAGTGACACTCACATGGTGGCGTTTGTGGTGTGTGGATCAGACACCTCAGTGTTGCTGGAGTTTTTAAACCGCTCCATTAGACGCCCTCTATTCCGTTGAGTGCATTCTCAGTCGAGCAGTGACCAATCGTTCTGATCCACTGAAGTGCATGGACTGATCTACCTCCCAAACATTTCCTGCTCTGTGGTGGTCTTATGGGGGTCCTGACCGCTCAAAGTGCGCCTATATGATCAATGGAGCCTGATACGTGTAGAAACAATGAGGTCATGTTAAGGTTATGGCTGGTTTGTGGTCATTTAAGTGTACAGTTAGCATCAGGAACCCGCTGAATAAGGGTTTATTTATTTTCTAAGACTTTAACACATACATTTACCCACACAACTGGACAAAGCCATGTTGTGTAGCTTAAAAACACAATTCCACACAAACACAATGTGTAGGTATATGTTTGTAAAGCTGGGGTGTAATACTGTCATGTACTGACATCACAAAAATGTGGCCATGTGCGTCATACAGAAGGACGTTCTCCTCATTCCTGCTCTCGGTAATGGGTCATTAGTAGCGCTTCAACACTGTTATTACGTTTGGTTTAAATCTTTAAAGTGTAATGGGGTCTCCTCTGAATCTTTTTGGGAAATAAACTTTAAATGTATTGTTTATCATTAATCACACACCACAAAAAACACAGCTACAAAAGACAGCAGCAGCATCAACAGGGTCCATTACAACAAATCAAGAAAATAAGAAGCAAGCAGCATGGACACAATCTGGACTCTATTATTTGTTCCCATTTGTTAGCCCTTGATTTTTCAACAGCTACAAGGATGTGCTGGGAATGAAGAATAAAGCACAACACAAGAGCAGTTATACACTGATTACAGCATCGGGAATTAAAGAGGAATCGTCTCCCTGGACTGTGCTTTAGCTTGATGCAGGACTCTGCGGTAGATAAGCTTTAATTACTCTTGAGATGTTTATGAGTGATGGCCTTTCATCACATGGTAACATCTCAAAGTCCTACAGACGCACACACGTATTCACACGTACACTCAATACAACACACACCTCTCTCTCTCTCTCGCTCTCACACACACACACCTATATTGCTTGTTGCCAGAATATGAGGTCACAACATTCTGACAATACTTGCCCTTTAAGCTCTCTACAGCTTTAAACCCTGTGGTATTAAAGAGCCCATACAAGGGAAATGTCACGTTCAGGATTCCGTTCAATCCTCCTCACCTCAGCTCGGTTTAAATTGAGTGGCGTAGTGCATTTTACAACTGAAGCGACTAGGTTTCAAGGAATTTCAACAATAAAGTAATAAAAAATTAAAAAGCTTCCTCACATACTGTACACTCTACAGTCCTTTTATGACAATAAGCTGCAGCACATGCTTTTACTTTACGTTTTATGTGTATTCTGCCCTAAGTAGTTTAGCCCCGCCCACTCACGCTGAAGTTATACGGAGTGTTTCAGCCCGAGAGTACAAGTGGAGCCAATCAGAACGTTTACATATTTTAGTCGTAAAGATACAGTAACAACAGCAGTGATTATGCAGAGTTTATAAAAGGAGGCTGAAAAAGATGACGGTGAATGAATGCACAAGAGGGAGTGCTATAACGCGAGGCATTGGCTATCAGCACGACCCTCAACCATCCGCGAGGTAAAATAGTTCCCTTCTGTCACTAATTTCTTTTTGCCCTTTTCAACAAACTCCTGATCTTGTGCTGGTTCTGTTCACGGTTTTTGAACCTTGGCTCTGTCCACTGAGCTGGGCCACATTTGCACCAGTTGTAATGGGAACCAAGGCTGCACTATTCAGAGCTGCTCTCGGTCTAAATCTGGAGTGTGGCTCCAGAGCCGTGCTGCTGAGCTGGCGAACGAGAAAAGTGGAGAAATTTTAAATATGTGCATTTTAATACCATAGATCTTTGGTCAGAGTGCCATTATTGCGCAATATGGGCACTCCTGGAATGTCTCTCAGCCAATCACATCGCAGGGTTAGAGCTAACTGTGGTATAATTATGGTTTCCATTATATAAAATTTTAAAAGGGAATTCTATTCTAAGTATATGGGCCCTTTAAGTAGTTTTTTTTTTGTTGCTGTTCAATACCTAAGTCCTTAATTAGTGTATAAACAATCACTATAAATTCTGACATCAAGCAGATGATGCCGATCATCAGGAGACGTATATTCATTCAAAGGCAAATCACATCACACCTACATGCACACAACATGAAGAACGGAGCATGACAACAACAACAACAACAAAAAAAACCCTACAAGCACATCATAGTCATGCATTTTGGCAGAAATAAAGAAAGGAAAAACACATGGAAGCTCTGAGAGGGTGAGATAACACAGACGGCGACTGCAGAGTAAGAAAAAAGAAAGGAAAGGGAGGAGGTGATGCCCACGGCACGGTGTTTCATGGTCGTAAACGTTGGTAAAACAAACCTGCAAGTTCGTTCGTTTAACTCAAGCTGCCTGGACTTGCAGTGTAACTGTGTGAATTTGCAGGAACATTTACAGGTGAGAGGATCCTGTACAAACAAGCGCTTCTTCCTCTCTGAGCAAGGCTCGCAGCGGCTGCAAGGGAAGCAAAAAGTGGAGAGGAGAGAGAGTGAGAGTGAGAGAGAGAGAGAGAGAGTGAGAGAGAGTGAGAGTGAGAGAGAGAGAGAGTGAGAGTGAGAGAGGAGAGATGTGTGTCTAAGCTAGGTCTCAGAGAAGCGTTGTAGACAGCAAGAGAGAAAGACAGACTCATGCATCATTGCTCATACTTGGCCTCCTGGGTGTGTTTTCTCATCACATACACACACACACACACACACACACAGTAGAAGTGGACGATGTGATGACATGTTATCATGATACACTGCTGAGCCTAATCATCGATCAAACTACACAGCAACAGGGTGCTGATGAGGTCACAACCTACATTAACCCGTGATGACATCACCTCAGCGATGTCCAAAGACCTCCAAAGTACAAAGTTCCGGCTCCAAAGCCCAGGACTGTGCAATCTGATTTGTGATTGGCTATGTTAGGTTTAGCCCATATCGCCCATTCCCATACACACACACACACACACACACACATATTCTTTCCCCTCAGAAATGCTCATTATAACACAGCATCACACATACTCTCCTCCACCTTCATTATCACCATCTTCATCAGTCATTTATATATATATTAAAGATTAAATTCTTTACTTATTGTAAGCTACATGAGCTTTTATTATTTCTTTGGTTTGTTCTTGGAGGAGAGGTGCATGATGGGAAAGCAGTAAGCTCTCATGCATAGTGGGGCCATTAGATAAACTTCCATTCGTTTGGAATGGAAGTCCCCACAATGTAAGCGTGTAAATTATTACAGGTCCCCACAACATGATATATACCTGGTTCACATACAGCGTATTTCTCACTTTTCAAGTCAAACAAGTTCTAAAGCAGTCCATATTACAATTACAGTGATGTGCTTTTGATAATATTTTTTTTTTCTTTTTTTTTTGGTGCCGAAAGTTGCCATATCTTTATCTAAAGCATATACACCCTTCAATCTGTCCACAAGCAGACGCCATGGTTTTTCATAATCTATGAACCTAGCAGTGTTTATTCTATTAATAAACAACTATTAAATAAACTGTTCTTCTGTTTCTTTCCTTTTGCCACAGTCACCGTTCACACTAAGGTCTATGCGTGTGATATATCGCCCCCTACGCTTCCTGTAGTGTACTACAATCTGTCAGAAAAATGTTTGTCCGAAATGGCTCCCTATTCACAATTCCCTATAATGCTCACTATGCTGTGCACTATTAAAAGAAACTGAATTCAGGAGAGTGGTGAATAGTTTTGCTGAGTGTGTTTCAAATAAAGTACAAAAAGTCATATCACCACCTACAATTCCTGTAGTGTACTGCAGTCTGTCAGAATAAAATATTGGAACATTAGTGATGTGATGGAAACAATATTTCAACTATACTCCATAATCAACATTCATTACAATCAATGGCTGTCAAATAATTTATAAGCCATAAAATTGTGATTTTGCAGTCATAGCACCCCCTACATTTCCTGCAGTGTACTGCAATCTGTCAGAATGACGGTTTAGAATATATGAACATTATGCAGCATAACAGAGTGATTTTTGATTCATAAAATTTCACTATATTCATTTATAAGCCACAGAATTACGACTTAATATAGTTTTGTGCAGTTCCAGCGCATGCTTTTCTGCCCAGCAACAAACAGAACACACCAGTGACCCAGATACTGACACCGATCAAAGAGAGAAGCAGCAGAACATCAGTAAATGCCAACAGTAAGCCGAGCGATGCCAAAAGAGAAGAGTTTACCTCTCTCTCCTGTTTCCCCTGAGCCTCGGCCCTGCGCGAACTTCGCTAATCTCGTTAGCCACAAGCTAACGCACAGAATTGAGAGAGAGAACCACCACCATGCACACACGGCTACAACACGAAAACTAAACTCGCAAACAGGAGGCAAACAGGGCCGGGCCGCAGAGGAGCGAGAACACCGCTAATGGCCAAGAGTCTCTCTGTCTTTCCTTTTTGAACTCTGCCCCCTCGTGGCTTTCTGCAAAACATGAATAATGCAGAGATGGACGACTAAGTGAGGACAGAGACATGCAAGCACAATAAACAAGGAAATAAAGCTAAAAGAGTGAGCTTTTTTGTGAGTTGTGATTAATCCAACTCAAAAACGCAGCATATAAAATTTATAAAAATCACATTTTTTTGTGGAAAAGCTCCGTAAACGAAATGACTTTCAGAATAAAGTGAGAAGTGAGGGGGCGGGGCTTATCCTATGGACACGCCCATGGTCCTGTAACTAGGATTTTTTCCTCTACAGGGGTTTTATGTGAGCTCTGAAAACGGTTGTGTTCCAAATTCTAACCAACAGACCTTACATTTTTATTTTGGGGTCAGATTTTAAGGGATTACTGCATGCATTTTGAGTTTTGTGGAGAGTTGTTCCACAAAGGGATCGGACTCCAGCAAGCATTGTGATAAGCACTGGACAGGATTCATCTGTGTTTGTGTGTGTGTGTATGCCTGTCTGGCTGTGTGGGTGGTTGGGTGGGTGGTCCAGACATATATCACATTGTGGGGACACAGACAATATGGGGGCTTGTCTTCCTAATGGGGACAAAGAGCATGTCCCCATAAAGTGAAGGTGAAGGCTAAGAGGGTTAAGGTTAGGTTAAGGTTACGGTTAGGTTTAGTTATACATTTAGGCTACTTACAGACTGGATTCTGCTGTGTGTGTGTGTGTGTGTTTGAATGGTGTAAAGTGAAGCAATCGAGCTGGTGAATGTGAGGCTGAGGGGAGGGGGGAGGGAATGTGTACGTGAGCAGAAGACTAGGGGGGAGGAGCTTTTGTTGGGCCCTGTAAGCAGAGGATTTGATTTAGCCTCCAAGCTAACCTTACCCATCTCTACACACACTCACTCACACAGACACACACTCAGAGGCCACTCATCCAATTAAACAAAGTCTATTCCCTGACACACAGCAGATGATTGAATGCACACACACACTCACACACATTCACATACACACTTTCATGCACACACATGTCCAGATACACACACACACACACACACAGGTGAATTTATCATCATTAGATCTGTCATCTCTTTAGAATACAATGTAATTTTAGAACATAATTCAATTGTATTCACTGCATGTGAGGTTATGAGATGACAACAGATGATTGGATGACCTCTCTCTCTCTCTCTCTCTCTCTCTCTCTCTCTCTCTCTCAATGGTGTCTAAAGGCGTGGGTGTCCGTTCTGAGCTCAGCCAGTCTCCAAAACTAAAAATAAAATTGGGTTAACAGCAATGCACCTGTGGCTATGATTAGAACAGGGATGTAACCAAGGGTCAGTACGAGGCAGCTGCAGTGGACCACACACTCTCACACGCACAAACAGGGGAGGACTGATATCAAAATGCACAAGCTTGTTGCCACAATAACAGAAACAATCTTTCTTCAAAGCTGCTTCTGTTAACTTTCTCCTAGAAAGTGCTATGCTATCTAAAGTAAATTTGAAGTCAGTGGCACTGGGCAAACAGTCTACCCCCTGCACACACACACACACGGAAATACCGTACACTGTCTCCTGATAAGACATTACAACTGGTTTTAAGGAAGGCAACATGCTAATAATCAGTGGCTAATCAGTCCATTCCTACTAGCTCCAGAAGCTAATTCAACATGACGACCATGACCCAAACATCTGCTAATTCCCAACAAAACCTGATGTTAAATAATAAAGACAGAGCACCTTTGGCACCAGCATTAGCATTAGCACTAGTCCCCCAGTAGTCCAGCTGACTGCTTCTCATCTGCTAACAATGTTAATAGAGCTAATGAGCTAACACCATGAGTTAGCCTCAGATTGCTAATACTCAAACACACCCACCCAGGCACACACACGCCCACACACACAAACGCAAAACATACATATTAGCAAAGCAGTACTTACTTTTCTTTCTTTGCTTTGACTTCTGTTTTTTGACTAAAAAGGAAAAGGTAACAATAAAAATTAATTGAATTAATAAAAGATATTAAAAGTCCTTTAGCTAGTTATGGAGCAGGGGTATGGTTCATAGACTAAGGAGAGATTTTAAAGATACTCACCTGCATTCACATTTCGTATGTTCTGTGAAAGTCAGCTGAAATTTGTGTTGCGATACACCTTGTCGCACTCGTAAAACCTGCACAGAAACGACAGGAATATGATCAGAACTTCAGAGTGAGAGAGTAGATGGGTTTCAGCTGTGTGTAAAGTTCCCTGTGAAGCAGGCTACACTCAACATTTGGACATTGCGAAGGTAGCAATGCTTCTGCTAATTCTACTTCATAGGAACACTGGCTCACTAATTGATGACTGTGACATTGTCATTGTATACAATTTTTTACCTTACAGTTACAGTTTCAAAATCATTGTGATGCTTCACTGACATGTAATAAGGAGAATATGGCTTATGTTATTGCTACTCTGGGCTCAGAACTGCAAAAACTGCTCTATGTAGCTTTTTCAGGAGGGTAGGAAACCACCCCCCTTCCCCCTTGAGTTCAGAACAGTGCTGTAAAAATGAAGCACGGGGAGTCCAGGGACAAAACCCCCAAATCTTGCCTAGTGTTCCTTTAAAGCGTGATTTTAGGGTAGTGTTAGCCTTTAAAGGAGATTCCAAGCCAAAATCATTCAAAGGACACTTCAGATTGGGCAGGGGACAATGAATAAGAGTTTGTGTTCAAACAGGACCTAATTATCTTGAAGTAATAGGCATCTTCAGTCTAAATCGTGTGATAAGGGTTTACAGAGAAATACTTAGCACTACTTAGGGAACCTTATTCAATTTAACACAATTACTATGTACTGTCTCCTCTTCCACAAAACATTTCAGCTTCTGTTTCTCTCTGCCCTGTACCCTTTCCTCTTTGTCAGAGTTCTGCGACAAATTTAATCAATCTTAACTGAACAGCTCTGAGGCTGGGTGCCATGTATTCACACATGTCCGGCCTTGGCTGTGGGTGAGAGGGACTTTGAGCTCACAAACACAGGCATAAACAGCAGAGATGGGGGTAAACAACATAGTTCGCATGCCTCAGAGCCAGGCCTCACTTTCCCCGAGCTGGACAAGGCCAATGGACAGCACAGGGCTGTGCCCCAATAATATGTGTGCATCCTAGCTCCCTGTTGATTGAGATTTAGATGCTGAACTTAGATTTAGCCCAAAGTTTTACAATATATTACTGAGTCACTGTAGTTAAACTGTGAAAACATCTGTAACGTTTCATGATTGTTACAGCTAAAAAGTGAGCTAGTAAGTTAGCTAGCTTAAAAAATAGCTTGAGCTGACACTACTAGCTAGCTAGCATGCTAATTTAGAAATAGTCTGCATCTACCAAAACAAAAGTTTCAAAAACAACCAAGCACTGCTGGGTATGTTTGCAGTTTATTTGAGCTGGTATTGGTGTGAATTTGTACATTGTACTTGTGGATGTCTGACATATAACCAGTATGTAAAACTAGCATTAACGTAACACTAGGTAAGATTTGTTATTGTTGCTCCTAGGCACCCCCTACAGTTTCAGAATGTAATTCACTTTTGCAACAGTGTCTTAAAATCAGTGCTAGAGGCAAAGTGAAGTGTAAGGTGGTTTCTTACCCTCCCCCAAAGTGTACATAGTGCAGTTACTGCAGTGCTGAGCCTGAAATGGCAATTGCTGGTGTTCTGTTCTCCGTATTACAGCTCAGTGAAGCATTGCAAAGACTTTGAAGCTATAATGGAAGGTAAAAATACTACCTAGTGTTACTTTAATTCTATGCCTAAGAGTATCCCTAACCCTTACCCTAAGCACAATGATAACGTTTAGACTTGTCTGTAATCACTGACTAATTGTTGATTATTCTTCTGAGAATGAGAGTGCCCACCTCCAGCGTGACGTTCCTCGTCTCCGTGGGTCTGCACTCGAGCGCTTCGTCGTTGCAGCAGCCTGCGCAGCGGCTCAGCACCACGCAGGACGGGATGAAGGTGGACTCGATCTCATCCGGATACTCCTGTAACACGTCCACTAGGACCTCTCGGGTGTTACACAAGCTCTTAGTGTACACGTCCAGGAAGGCAACCACTGAAAGAAGCAAAAGGAAAGCGACAGAAATGCTGTTATAATGATTCTTTAAGCAATATCAATACATCACATTTGCTACTCATTTATAATGTCTTTTAACCTTGTTTGTTTCTGAAATGAAGCTTATTCACAGTCTCTTGTGGGAAGGATTTACATTAGACGTTGGAACATTTCGGTGAGGATTTGAGGCATATCCATCAGCACTCCAACTCCAACTCCCAAAATGCACTAGATGGAGCTCCACCACACCAGAAAACACAGCTCTACTGCTCCACAGACCAATGATGAAGGGCTTATATCCCTCTTAGAATACCCTTTCACCCTTGGAAATGAACAAGGTGGCTCAAAGTTTCACTTCATTGTTTTCTATGGAGAATCAACTGAACTTTCTTAAAATGGGAGCATCTTAAAGTAAGGTCATATTTTTACCTTCAACTTAGAGCTTCAAAATCAGTGAGATACTTTACTGACCTGTAATAGGAAGAACAGAGTCTATTTCATTGCAACCCTGGGCTCAGAACTGCAGAAACTGCACTGTGTAATTTTTGGACAAGGGTAGGCAACAACCTCTCTCTCTCCCCTCTCTACTGTTTCCACAGATTTCCAAATTTGGGCTTATGTAGACTGTAACTTTCCAAAGCAAAGTAGTTAAACTTCCCCATTCCAGCTGATCTTAGTAGTGGCCTAAATTAGCTCTTATCTTGACTACAAGGCAACCACAGCCTGATTTGAAGCCCTGAAGTGCTCTATTAACCTGTATACAGTGATGTTGAATTGCCGCAATTACTCAACATCTCCTCTCCACCCTTTGTCCCAGTCCCTACCACAGTTTTGTTTCTCTTTGCTTCCCATGAGCTCTGCCAGTCCCTCCACACTCCTGGCTCCTTTCTGTCCAATTCTCAGGTACGAGCACTTCCTGACCTGACCCCCCCACCACAAAAGTAAGCCCCCCTAAAAAACAGATTAGCAGCAAAACAATGCTAAAGACCTGTGTGGCTCAACACTGCACAAAAGACTATTGTACCTGTGGTCTGCTGTGAACCTTAATTTTACAGAAGTGGAGCAAAAAAAAATAAAAAATCTGAACTCTCTTGACCACACACACATTCACATACGGAAGACCGTCACCTCTTGCAAACCCTCTAGTCTTACTTCATTCCTTCCTCTTTCCAGAAAGGTCCAGGTCCCACCCTGAGGCCTGTGTGACCTCAGCACCTTAAAACCCACAGAGCTTCACCTTCTGACCCCTGACTTCTGATAAAAAGCCCTCCCTTGAACAGTCCTAAGACTTAGAAGCAGATCTCTGTCCATTGGGCTACCATCAAATCCTCATCGCAATGTTCCAACATGAGAGTAGAAGCTGTCAGAAGCCTGATAAGTCAAATGGTGTAAGGTTAATTTGTCCAGCAAAGAATGCTGACCCATCCTAAGCTTGGTTAATCTCCATTAATCTTCCCCCAGTCGATGATTCCATCATCTCAAAGGGACACTTCAAGCATGAGTGCAGTAGACTGGACACTAGCATTAAGGCTATATCTGAAGCACTACTGACCATACAAACAAACCCAAGCTGGTTTCCATTCATCACTGTGGTCATTTTTAGCTTTAGTCATCAGTGTAGACGTCTGTATATAGTAGCATCTTTCTTCAGGAACTGGAAACACCTCTGAAACAAGTTCTATGTAATGTGTTATGTTGCGGCACATAATTTAATATGTAGCTGCAATGCCAGAAGAGTATTACACCTCTGCATGAGGTCACAGATGTCCAGAAAACATCTAGTGTACAGGACGGCTGGTCAGTTCACTATAAACAACAACAACAACAACAAAATGGAGGTGGCTCAACTCATAGAGACATAACTGACCCTAGAAATGCTAATGTTGTGTGGTGTAGTGTGGTTACCCAAGCAGGGAACCGAACCCGTACAGCAGGAGTAGCCCAACACCCTGTGACCTTCACCTACACTGTCTACACTGCAAAACAAGGTTCCTTTTGGGTTCAACATAGAGCTAAATATATAACAATAAACCAACTGATAAAACGACTAAGCAGAGTCCATGAGTCCAGTTTACAGTGGCCAGCACTCCCCCAGGTCTACGATGGTCCAACGCAACGTGACCTTGAGGAAACTTTGACGAACAAACAACCTCGCTGTGTCATCGCTAATAAACAAACATGGCCCTGTCCTCTGCCTCCTGCCAAGGCTCTCAGTGTACAGTAAATTATTTGTTTTGACAGCGCTTGGGAAAAAAAAGCATAAAAAGAGAGTGGAAAAAAATTCCACTCTCCTTGATGGCAGCCAAGAGCCAATGATTAACCGAGGACTGCCCTCTGTGAAAAGTAAAGAGAATTAAATATTGAATGGAAAGAAGGCCTAGTTGACCACAAGCCAATCGTGCAGCCCAGCTTTCAGACTGAGATATGCAGGGTGTACTTCCAAATACGTTCACAAGGTGGCAGTGCTCTTACTAAAATTTGGTGAAAGAGCAAAAGTTGGCCCCCAAAAAAAAAAAAAAAAAAGACAGTGAAAGACATGCACCTATTGATACCACAGTTTCTGTTCTCAAGGTTAGAGGGTCCATTTAAGAGGACCTTTAACTTACCTTCATTTTTGCCTTTCCCTTCGTCTTTAGGTATAGATGCTGCCTGTGGGAAAGAAAAAAATAGAAAGAGAAGCAACAGTTTTATTAAATTGTGTCTTTCCAAAAGTAGGCTGTGTCTCTACATCTCTATTCGCTGGGAGGATATATCAAGAACGTCTGGAATGTGTTAATTAAACTTTAAAAAAGACGCTCTAAGCGTATTATTGCCTGCTTTGTTTTCATGCGAGTTGGAGCCTGGTATAAAGAACTGGAAATCCCATTTAGTTGCCTTGGGGGAAGGATATATGACTGTGTAACCAATATTAGCTTAATTACCATGTTATTAGCATTCACTAAACAAGTAATTAATCAATATTTCATTAAAAAACACATTACACCAATAATTATCTGTACATTTAAACTCAAAATGGTTAACAGTCATCTCTTGCGCCTTTTCCCGCCATCAGGCTGAAGCATGGACACCTCAGTGAAGTCTTTAGTATTTCAATAACCTCGGTTTAAGAGTGAAATATATACACCATAGTTGTTAAATGACATAGATATAGAGTCAAATAAACCCAGTAGTTCGCCGTTAAACAGTGTTATCTACAGATACTAGCAGGTGTGAAGCCTGAATGGTGCAACAGATCACAGAGGTTTCACCAGAATATCACCACAGGATTATAACCATAGAAAATACTCATTTGCTCGTTTGAAACTAGCCTCTCTTATTAAAACACAACATTAATAAGATGGAGGCTGAAGCAGAGTGAAACAGACTGAAAGAAAATTCAGTTTTAGTCGACCGGCGTGCTTGCTGCACCCTATCATGACTTGCCACGTTATTTAAATAAGACAGACTCCTTGACAAGCAACAGGGCTAGGTACCAAACATGTGTATCTCCAGAATGGTAGCTTTACACAAGGTCAAATGTTCTTAATTTAGAATGGGAGGGAGTAGATATGGTGATATATATATATTTTTTCTATGTCACTTTGGAACAATTGGAAAATGGAATTTCAACACAGTGCTCCTTTCCCCTAAAACACAATGTAGGGATTAGTGGATGTGTGATTAGCTTTAGCTAGTGTTACTGAATGGTCTTGAATGAAGTGAACGTGTCTTCTGGTAGCAGTGCTGCTTCAGCAGGACGAGCCCCTGGTGACACTGATCTTATGGCGGGGGTCCCTCAACACATGGAAATTTCCATAGGGCTTTTTTTAGATAGTCAATGATGATAGCGACTTAAACTGCAAAAGCTGGCTATAAATTGGAGGGACTGAGTATTTCATTGTGTAGCAAATGACTTGTATTAATCATGTAATAAAGCATAGATACAACCTACATATTGATCAGGCACATGGATCAGACACATCAGATGAGTTAGGAGCTAATAATGTGTCTAAAATGGGTACCACAAGAGCTATGCATGAGATATCTCTCTTGTTCTTCTTCTAACTGGTGTGATGGGAATAGAGAGACCCCAAAATCCACACACATTCCCATTCACACACACACACACACACACACCCACACACACGCACACACACACCCGGCAGATCCGAGCTCCTACCTTCAGCGCAGACGCGTGGAGAAGCGCTGCGAAAACCAAGTGCAGCAGATAGACGCCAAAGTTCATGGTTATGTGGCTGTTTCCAGACGCCGCAAGGTTCAAAGCAAAGTAATGCTAGAAGCGGGAGGAAGGAAGATCTAAAGCCGGGGAAAGAAGGCCTCTAGCGGATAAAACCCGTGACTCTGAGCGCGGGGGGGTGGTGGAGGTGGTGGTGGTGGTGGAGATGGGAGGAGGAGGGGGGTGGTGTCAGAGTAGCCCTTCCATACTAAAGAGCTGCAGGCACCTGCGAGCAATTCCTCAGGAAAAGGCAAAGCCAAAGCAACAGCGATAAAAAGACGCCCCCCCAAAATTAAATCCGACCCCCCAAAAAATCACAATCTGCAAGAGAATCCACCGGAGCCCAGAGCGTATTCCCTCCGATTCAGTTTCTAAAATCCACAGCGAGCAACGGCCACACTCGTAAATAATAACCAAAAATAAAAAATCAAAATAATAATTTAAAAATCTAATAAAAAGTTTCTCGTAGAGCTCCCAGCTGCTGCACAAAACTCTCTTTTGTTTTAGCGTCTCATCTCAAGCTCATTTCACTCAGCGGCGTCCGACCGGCTTCGCTTTCTCTTCCCTTTCTTCGCTTGAATGAGGAGCTCCCTCTATTTCTCTCTCTCTTTCTCTCTCTCTCTCTCTCAAACGCGGCTTATGTTCCCAGTCTCTCCAGAAGGCGGGGGACGTGGACCGACCAATAGAAACACAGGCGATGATTTAGCACCGCCTCTTTTCTCACGGTGAGGAGCCAAAAGTTTGTGGACACTCTCTGGTCCTTCATTGTTTTCTTTTCTGAAGGATATTAACCAGGGGTTCGTACTTCTTTGCTGCAGTAACAGCCTCTGGTCTTCAGGGAGGGGTTTCATGGCATATATAGCCTTTTAAACCAGGGCTGATACTGGATCTGCCTCATAAGCACCGCCCGGATCATCCTGCACTCTTAAAAATAAAGGTGCGACAAAGGGTTCCTTGAGCGATGCCATAGAAGAACCACTTTTAGCTCCACGAGGAACCATTTTTGGTGATAACTTTTATATTGGTAAATAAACTTTACATCAAGAGAAGGTTCTCTCACGTCTTTTATTTATGGTCTGGCATCGCTTAGAAGAACCGTTTGTAGGTTCTTTATTTTTAAAAGTGTAAAGGTTGATGGAGCTCCATCACTCCCAAGAACTCCACAGCAACTCTTCAATTATATAATTCAGTGTGTGTGTGTGTGTGTGTGTGTGTGTGTGAGAGAGAGAGAGAGAGAGAGAGAGAGAGAGAGAGAGAGAGAGAGAGAGAGAGAGAGAGAGAGAGGTTGTATTTTATTGTGTTCGCGAGGAAGGCTGAAGACAATATTCATATCTATAAGTCTGAATGAAATGTTCTATTCTATTCTAGGGTGGGGGTTCCCAACCTCTATACAGCCGTAGACCGGACGGGACCCCTGGCCCTTTTTTGATGAGCCGGGGGGTGCAGGGGGTGTCATTGTATTTTGCTGTTGTCATGGTAAACTAAAAGCATTACCGCTACAACATGCAACGACACAATCCCCATGTTAATTCAGAATAATGCGAGCCCTGGGATGGCTCTCAGAGAGGAGGTCACAGTCCGAGTGAGTAGCACAGGGCGTGTTTTTGGGGTCCAGTTGAACATGAATTCTTGTTTTAATATAATAATAATAATAATAATAATAATAATAATAATAATAATAATAATAATAATAATAATAATAATATGAACAGGTTTTTCAGTCAGAGTGCAGTTGGGAGGTTGTGCCTCTTCTACCCCCCGAGGTACGTGCTCCTCAGCTGGTGGTTGGGAAACTCTGCTCTAGAGACTTTCCTTTTCAGACTTGGTTCCTCTCAGCGATTCTTCCTCATGTTCTTAAGGAGTTCTTTCTTCTGAATCTTGGTTCTTTTAGTGTTTCTCTGTCTTACTCTTTTAGATTTTTCTGGGAACTCTGAGCACTGTATAAAGTGTGCTATAAGTGCGGTATAACATTGTAATAAATGAATTGTGCAGTAGTTATAGCCATGTTACACAGATATCAAACACATACTGAGGCCTAAGAGGATGTTTTCAATGACGCACTTCGTTGCCTTGTTTGTGTTTGGCTGAGAGTCATTGACCCTCTGTTATTGGGTCGAGGGGCTTGTGGATGATGGATGAGAATCTGAGCTGGTGTTTGTTGCCCTGTGGGGTGTGTGTGTGTGTGTGCGTGTGTGTCCATGTACCAGGAATATATAACACATAGTATGTACCAAAACCTGTTTACACACTAGCATTGTGGGGACTTTTCATACTTATGGGGACCACACACTGGTATATGTGTGTGTGTGTGTGTGTTTGCCAACTAAGTCTGGTTCCCATGAATATGCACTGCTGAGAATGGCTATTTCGGTTGGATGCTACATGATGACTGTGTCCAGACGGCGCCCCTTTCGAGATTTAGAGGTAGCTACATGCACACACACACACACACACACACACAGAGAGAGAGAGAGAGAGAGAGAGAGAGAGAGAGAGAGAGAGAGAGCGAGAGAGAGGTTTGCTTTATGCCAGTGTGATGACATCAGATCAAACATATGTCCCAATAATTCCTTTGTACGAATTCTGAATTAAATTATTGAGCATTTAATGTTTGCACGTCACGTTATAAACTTGTATTCATCCGTCCATGACCCCTCCTCTGTCTGACGTCAATGTTCTCCATCTCTGCTGGTCCCCACAATGTAAGTTAATCTAGTATTTATGGAAAAGTTTATGGTTATTCTCTAGAAAACAAATAGAAATAGAAAAAGTTAGTGTCCCCACAAATCACAGATACGAGATGTGAGACGTGTGTGTGTGTGAATGAGTATTTTCAGTTTAAAGATTTTTTTTTTGTCCTGAAAAGGTACAAAAACTAGAACGTCTTCAAATCGTGTGTGTACCCCAGCTCCAGTAAAAAGTCCTTGTTCCCTGTCCTCGGACACGTTGGTAGTTTCTAACTCTTTCTTCCACTGCCCTCTAAAGCGGACTCTTTTACTCCGTTGCCATGGTTTCCCAACTACTTCAACTCTTCTCTTCTTTTTGTTCTCTTTTCTCAATCCATCTTCCCATGATGAGTTTAGTCTAGGGACCGACTCTGGAAGAACTGTCGCAATTAGCTCCCGCCGCTGTTCAACAAGTGTGAAATATCTGTTTAATTACAGCTTGAATGGACTCTGGATTTATTCTCCAGAGAAATGCTTTCAGGGCCCTTCTCGCTATTGTCCATCCATCTTTATTGTTATTTACCTCACAATAGAGCGTGGTCCATTAAACGTTAGCATGAGCGCTCTATTCATGACTCTATTCCTCATTCAGTGGAAAACTGACTCAAGCAGAGGATAAAATGCTGAGAATTGTTTTGAAAGTTTCATGATGAAATATGAATTTTAGTGGGGACTTTTTCATATTACATCCCTTATAAACAAGTATATGCTGATTCATAAAGACATTCAGATTTTTCTTCAGAAATGTTTTTGTGGTAAATCAGATTATAGTTAGATAAGTTTATGACTTTTTTATGGTAAATGTATCATCACCTTCAATATTCTAAAAACAATTTTGGCGCAGCAGGTAGTGTGGCAGTCACAGAGCTCCAGGGGCCTGGAGGTTGTGGGTTCGATTCCCGCTCTGGGTGACTGTCTGTGAGGAGTTGGTGTGTTCTCCCCGTGGGTTTCCTCCGGGTGCTCCGGTTTCCTCTCACAGTCCAAAAACACACGTTGGTAGGTGGATTTGCGACTCAAAAGTGTCCGTAGGTGTGAGTGAATGTGTGTCTGTGTTGCCCTGTGAAGGACTGGCGCCCCCTCCAGGGTGTATTCCTGCCTTGCGCCCAATGATTCCAGGTAGGCTCTGGACCCACCGCGACCCTGTATTGGATAAGCGGTTACAGATAATGGATGGATGGAAGTCACCTCACATCCACTGGAGGCGCTGTTTTACTCAAATTACTCAGACTCTCTGTTATTTACACAATGAAAGGCTATAAAAACAGTGCTATCTTCTCTGTGAGAGAATGTTACACAAGCACAAAACACTGCCATATCTAGATTTACAGCTAACAGTTGGGTTTAGGTTTAGGGTTAAGACTAGTTTAGGGTCAGGTTTAAGGTTAAGTTTTAAGGCTGATTTGATTGTGTGACCGGAACACACAGGTAGCTACCTTTTTATTAGATTGCTTAGCAACAAAAGCAGGTGCATAAGTACATAAGCGTGCAAAGGCAGCTAAAACAGATAAAATGCTTTAGCCTCCATAAATGCCTTTTCATAAACAGTAAGCCGAGCTGTGTATATACAGTGTGTATGGAGTTTGCAGTTGATTGGAGTGCAATGGGAGTGGATGACAACTTTATTTAAATTATTTTTAAAAGTGATTCAAGCAATTGATATAAAATTTCTCTGTTTAAAGTCCCACTTTAAAACACACTATTTCATTTTCTAAACTTCAAAGGTTTCATTATAAATATAAAATATTTCCCTTGGCTCATGCCCAGCCTTCAAGTTTTTAACTCCATTTCCTTGAAAATCTCCACAGAGCAGAACAGTACAAATAATTTGTCATTGGTTTTCCCAAAATTATTAATGACCTCAAAAAGACCTCACCCTGTGATGGACTGTGATGGTGCCTCCAGGGCGTGGTTCTACTTGGTGCCCAGTGATTCCTGGTAGGCTCTGGACTCACACTGACTCTGAAGCACTTACAGACAATAAATAAATGAAAGAAAGTAATTCCAAGCAAAGCACTTTCCTCTTCTGTGACCAACAAATAAATCTAATTCTTACTTAAATGAATATTTACTGTGCCTTTTACCTTCTTTACCCCTTCCATTCATTTAGGAGAGTTCTGAATTGAATTCTCAGAGGTCGGTTCCATTCCTGCACACTGATGTTGAGGTGTGGGTTCTGGGGTGACCAGTCCACTGTTCTTTTAGGTCTTTTTTCTTTTCTCCATGCGAGAGTTTTTACTCCAGGCCTTGGATGTGTTCAGATCTGAGTGAACAGTGGATTTTGATTCCCTCCCACTCTCAAATATGAAAGCCATATGTGTTTTATCAGATGTGGCACAAATTTGGGTGAAGACGCTAGGTCTGGCCCAAACCCCATTGAGCTGCCTACGTAGGCAGTGACTATGTAGACAGCTGAGTAAGTCGACAGTGTTCTAACAGTCGTCTGGGGCAGATTATTGAGACGCTGTAGTTAGAGAGCGACTGCATCACGACTTGTTCCCACCCACCGCACGCAACGTGTTTACTTCCCTCAGTGGCTAGCGTCGCCTCTGGATTCAAGTCTTCCTGTTTTTTTGCAATTTTATTAGCTTTTGTTCTGGGAGAAGAGTGAAATACAGGGGAGTTGTGCTTGCATCGCATCATGGGATTGCCTTCGCGACTGAGGAATGGCTCAATGCTGCATTACGGTTCCGCCCGATTACGGTACTTCAGTATACAGCGTAATGAGACTATGACACACACTATGAGGATAAAATATAGACAGCTCAAGGGACATTGTGGGTTCCATGCCTTGCTCGATTTCTGAATGTGACATGGTTTTAACGTGATTGTGTTATTGATTATTTAGTTATTTCACTGAGCTATAATTCAGCTTCATGATTTTGGTGTGTATTATGTCTCTGAATGTCTCATATGAAAAAAATGGCCCTTTTTCAGTCTTTTTCTCCTTCGTCATCCTCCACTGGCTCAGTACACAGCGACTCTGTGGAAACCTGGATCAGTGTGACCTTGTTCTGCAGTTTTCTCCATTAACTTGAGTCCGTTTGTACTGTGTCAGCTATTGCAGATGACTGTTAACCACAAACAGTTATTAAAAGCTGGATATGCATGCTTTTTGTGCCAGGGTGGCTGAAAACAGTTGGAGAAGATGAGAAGGCGAAGTTCAGAGAAGTGTAGTCACATACCTACTTCACAAAGACGAATGTTGTTATATTGCTGTAAATTGATGTGTAAAGCACACACAGCATAATAATGAGTTTTGTTTGGAAACTACGGGGTTAAGCTTTGAAGCTGGCAATGGATGATAATCCAGTAAATCTATTCCCCATAAATATACTGCCGAATGAGGCGTTCCCTTTATTAGGACTTCAGGAGCTGAACTGAAGGCCTAATGAACTGAAGGCCACTGTGAGCACACTGCTGACACACAGCAGACCAGTCACTGCCTGAAATACGAATGGGAGTTGGTGACCTATTATTATAATAATTAGATTATAACTATTGTTATCAGACAGTTGTGTATATGTAAACAGAGGGTTGTCAAGGCCCCGGTCTCGAGATAAATGCTAAGGGTTTCTTCTCTCTCTCTGTCTTTCTCTCTCTCTCTCTCTCTCTCTCTCTCTCTCTCTCTCTCTCTCTCTCTCTCTCTCTCTCTCTCCATGATCTGTCACCTTGACTGTGTTTAATGTGTTTGTGTGTGTGTGTGTGTGTGTGTGTGTGTGTGTGTGTGTGTTTAGTCTTTGTGTTGTCACATGATGCAGAGAAAACAATAGCATATTAAATGTGTGTTCAGAATGTATAGCCAAAAATTACTTTTTAGGAAAAATATCTGAATAATTGAACAAGAGAAGCCCAGAATTTATCTGCAATTAAATTTTTTCTAATAAAATTTCTCCCAAAAAAAAAAAAAAATTGTTCAGGAAAAAAATTTAATTTATTTATAATTTATTTTTCAGACTTAAATAAACAAACAAATAAAAATAGCAGCATTAATAATAATAATAATAATAATAATAATAATAATAATAATAATAATAATAATAATAATAATAATTCCCTGGAAAA
Source organism: Hoplias malabaricus (assembly GCF_029633855.1). Lineage (NCBI taxonomy): Eukaryota > Metazoa > Chordata > Actinopteri > Characiformes > Erythrinidae > Hoplias > Hoplias malabaricus. The sequence continues at coordinate 68,608,122 of NC_089820.1, forward strand.
CAAACCTGAAATCTTTTTCCTCTTTCCTTCTTATTTTTTTTTTTTTAGTATTTAATTTTTGAAGAAAGCTTCTGCAACATCTTGGAACATACATTTTTTTTTACGTTTTGTAACCAATTCTTCACCAAATGAGAAAAAATTCTCATCACTTTCTCATAAAAGCCATTAAGATTTTCAACAATTTCTCAGGAACAAATTTGCCATTTAAAAATATTAATGGATTTCAATGAATTTCTCAGCACACTATAAGGAATAAAAACTCCAATTTCACATCAGTTTCTCCCAAAAATAAGGCTTTTCTCAGCAGAACCCATAGAATTTCTCAGCAGAGAGTTCTGTGGTGGTTGCTGTGGGATTATGTTTCCAAAAGCTGGACACTTGACCCACCTCCCTAACCCCTGCTCCTTAATCCTCAGAGGCCAGTCGGAGGTCGGTAAATACCTGTCACATGCTTTCTGTGAAAATCTTTAGCTTGGACTACACCGCCCATCCAAAGTTTGGGTACACCTGGTTTTCCAGAATGTTATTTGAATCCTTTGGGCAAAATTTTCAGTCGTTCTTTACTAGGATCAACCACTGACATGTGAACAGTGTAATCAAGTGTGGTTTCAGTGCGGACAGCACTCACACAAGCGGCCGACAAAGGCTGTTTCTGCTTAATTCTGTGAGATCAGTAAACCCTCAGCGATTGTAACAGTGCTGTCTGTACTTTTCAAATAATACATGCTCAATTAGGGCGGCATGGTGGAGCAGCAGGTAGTGTCACAGTCACACTCTCGCTCCAAGTGACTGTCTGTGAGGAGTTGGTGTGTTCTCCCTGTGTCTGTGTGGGTTTACTCCGGGTGCTCCGGTTTTCTCTTGCCTACTTGCCTGTCATTATCTGTCATTATGGAAATGAACTAAATGCATTATAGCCCCTCCCTCATCCACAGAGGTCCTCACAATGACCCCACCTCCCTCCAGTAGTAAACCCTAGACTGGAGCTGAGGGTTGGGGGCAGAAATAAAATGTGGGGCTTGTGTTGTAGACACTGAGACGTCTGGTTCCAATCACTGTAGGGAAAACTGTGAAATAACAACGTAAACAAGAAACGTGCGACATGCTGAATCAAAAAGTGAGCATGTTCATTCATTATCTGTAACCCTTATCCAGTTCAGGGTCACGGTGTGTCCAGAGCCTACCTGGAATCATTGGGCGCAAGGCGGGAATACACCCTGGAGGGGGTGCCAGTCCTTCACAGGGCAACACACACACTCACACACACACATTCACACCTACGGACACTTTTGAGTCGCCAGTCCACCTACCAATGTGTGTTTTTGGACTGTGGGAGGAAACTGGAGCACCCGGAGGAAACCCACGCAGACACAGAGAGAACACATCACACTCATCACAGACAGTCACCTGGAGGAAACCCACGCAGACACAGGGAGAACACACCACACTCCTCACAGACAGTCACCTGGAGGAAACCCATGCAGACACAGGGAGAACACACCACACTCCTCACAGACAGTCACCCAGAGGAAACCCACGCAAACACAGAGAGAACACACCACACTCCTCACGGACAGTCACCCGGAGGAAACCCACGCAGACACAGGGAGAACACACCACACTCCTCACAGACAGTCACCCGGAGCGTGAATCAAACCCACAACCTCCAGGCCCCTGGAGCTGTGTGACTGCGACACTACCTGCTGTGCCCCCGTGCCATTCAGGGTTAATGTCACATTAAAACCAGATAAAAACTATATAATATAATAAAAAAAAAACATTCCCCTTCCAATAGCGATCACATCACTAATCATCTGTGCAGTATGTGGGTGGTTTCTCGCTCCCTAAAGTCACCTACTGAAAACCAAATGTGGATGCTGTCACAGACACTTGATATAAAAATTCCACCAGATTATACTGAAATGCATGAGGTGTTTGTTGTCCCGCTGTGTAGGGTCTGCTCTTGTGCACAGCCTTCTCCATTTGGTGTGGTCTTGGGTGTGTTCAGGAGCCACGCATCTCCAAGACATGGAGGATTTGTTTTAGCTGCTAGAATAAGAATATTTACATCTAACTGCTCATAAAAACATTACTGCACACAGACATTTAAAACATATTTAAATCATTTACTGATACATTTAGGTCAAAATCTTTTTGTAAAATTCTCATGAGGAATATTTAGAGGCAGACGCTTTTCCATTCACCACCGCTGGCAGCAATTCTGACTCTAGAAATCCTTTCCCCTTTAAGGGTTAATATGTGTTATACGATAGGCTTAAAGGGAGTTGTATTGTGACCAAAATAAAAATAACTTGTTCAGTGCGTGTTCACATTAATTAGGGGCTCTGGCACTCTTTTGTGGAGCTTATAGAGAACAGAGACTTTAGGATTGCCCCTCCTCCTCGTCTGAGTCTCTCCAATCACGACACTGGACCATATGTGAGAGAACAAAGACAAGGTTATACAGAGCAAATGAAAACAAGTGCGGAGAATTACAAATATTTCATTAAAAACAGAGATTAAAAATAGAAAAGTGAGTGAAAATGGCGTGCTATTATTTAAAGGAGCAGGCAGTAAACCGGCCATTTTAAACAGGGCTGTGTAGACAGGGTGTTGTGGTGTTTGATCCTTGTGGTATTTTGACCAAAGCATATCACAGACCCCAGAACTGTCTTCACTTGTGTTAAAGGGGTAGAACAATGTTCCCTTTAATACCCCTTTAATACTGAGCTTTGCAGATCAGGTCAAATTGAAATATACGAATACGCTTCTTGTATTTCTTATATTTATGTAATGCTTCTCCAGGTAAACTGCAAAAACAAAACAACCGTCCAAAACCCTGCTTTGAGAATAACAGCCTCCCATCTCAAGGATCTGGGATTAATCTAGGGATTAATTGAAGCAAAACACAAGGATCTGCTGCGTAAGAGCCTCCCTCACACGACGTGATGAAGGAAATCTCCTCGATCCTCCGTCAGCACTCGCGCCCACGCTGAAGAATCAGCACTTAATAACCCTCACTCACTGTGAGGACACCTGCTAAGCTTCGCTAAGTGTCCACAAGTTTGTAGACGCCTCAGCTAATTTAAAGTTGGAATCATCTCCATAAAAAAACATTAGGTCACCATTCTCAATGCCAAACATTGGCTCTGGGAGTGTAAAGCCCCCAGAACCAAGCCGTTGAGCAGTGTTTGCTAAATTCTGGAAATGCTAAATGTAATGTAAAACACAGAAGAGTAGAGATACTGGAAGTGAACCCTCAATAGGCCAGTTGTCCTCACAAATGCAACAAATAAACCAGGTATAAACACAATCCAGAAACACTGCTGCCTTCTCTGGGCTCCAGCTCATTTAAAATGGACTGAGCTGAAGTGGCAAAATGTCCTGTGGTCCAAAAGCCAGTTCAAAAGCCAGCATCTGCGATGTATGAGGGGAGCATTGGTGCATGAGTGAGTTCCGCGCATATGAAGGCACAGTTAATGCTGAATGATATATTCAAGTTTTGTAGCAACATGCTGCCATCCAGACAACGTCTTGTTCAAGGAAGCCCTTGTTTATTTCAGTAAGACAAGGTCAACCTTTTTTAAAAAAAAACAACATCACACATTATGAAGCTGTAATTTTAGGGTAAAACTATTAGGTAATGTTCCTTTAATTCATTTTTAGATTTGGAAATGCTTTGAAGAATATTAATAGCCCTATGGATGCTTTCTCAAGTCAGTGTCTTCAAAAGCTTGCTTTCAGACTGCAATTGTGTGTGTGTGTGTGTGTGTGTGTGTGTGAGAGAGAGAGAGAGAGAGCTGCACTGCTGATTTGCATATCAAAATAAATACAATCAAATCATGCCAGTGTACAACCTCCAGCTGAGATTGGTCTGAAGACACTATAAAGACAAATCTCACAAACAAAAGACAAAACAACACCACACCAGACAAAACAGCGAGAACACAACTGAACCTGACCAGCACTGATCAGACCTCACTCAGTTAAAGGTTCTGTGAGCTGTGGTTAGCCCCAGAATATCCACAGAGATTTATTTTCTTAAAGTCAAAGTTCCCAAGAGGAAGCTTAAGGAACATCTAGGGTCTGTGGCAACAAACAAGGAGCAGGAATAATGTCTCTGTCTGCCTCTCTCTTACACACACACACACACACACACACTCGTGCTCATGATCCTCATAACCTTTATAGATAATCTAATTGTTGCAATGTCTCTTTAAATTAATTGTAGATGACATTTGTCACAGGGAAATTAAACCTTGAAAATGATTCCACTCATAATTCAGTTTGAAATTGTGGATCTCTATTTTTAAGGCATAGTTTAAACACACGGGATGCCCTTAGCGTTGTGTAAAACTTTCATAAAGAATTCCCTGATAGAAATGGTACATGGAACGAAGCCTTTTTACATTAATTTACATTGAACGTGAGCAAGGCCTCTGCCTTCTCTCGTGAAGACCCCATTTTCCCATTGATTGTGGTCACCACTGAGTGGACAAACCGGGACTTCCCCCACTGGTTTGTCCAGTTAGGCCCTGGGTGGTCTCATCTCCTTTGCGTTTCGGACAGACAGTCGAGTTCCCAGCGAGATCCAGGCTCCAGAGAACTGCTCCCACGACGAGAAAATCGCGTCAGTGTTGAGATTCTGGCTCTGTCTCAAATTACTGCCTTCTCCTGGTGTAGCGCAATAAAGTCCTGACGTAACGCTCAGAGCTGCGATCTGATAGTTTTCATACTGATGCTGATCCTGAAAGACAAACATTTATAGAATGAAGAATATTGTGTATCCAATAAATTCTGAAAATATATTACGTTGGGATCATGATACAGCTGCAGTATTCAGAATAACGTATAAGAACACACACTGCTGCCATTAGCTCTTCATATGCACCATCACTATCCTATTTTCATAGCATTGTAAACCCCATAGAGGCAGTGTAGATCATCTGTGCCTCTTAGTACTAATGAGGATAGGTTCTGGCTTTACTGAGGTGATACACAGGGGAGATCCCTGGACTCTTCTTTTCAGGAGAAACATCTGGGCACCTGTCCCTCCATCTGACCTTGCTGTTGTCCAGGACAAACTACGGGAAATTTAATACACACTGTGAATATATGAAAGGGGGTTTTCAGTGATATTACAATGGTATTAAATAGAAACTACAGAAATTGAGTTTTCTTCTTGAGTTTTCTTGAGAGCAAGGGTTCTCAGCTTTTTCTGAGATTATCAGTGTCATGGTTTTAGTCTGAAACCTTGAGTAGTGGCATGATATCATATCTGTTACATTAAACCCATTGGACCCTTTTATCTCCCTCTCAGCACGCTGCTGGCCTTGGGCTCAATGAGGCAGCCACAACAGCCCCGGGTCTGCAACTGACAAACCCATTCACCCAGAGAGCCTCAGCAAATCATTGAAATGAGACAAAAATGACAAAACCTCCTGACGGAGAAAATACGGCCAAAAAGAAAAAGATCTCTCTGAACGGCAGAGCTACAAATGTCTCTCTCAGAAAGTGGAATCATCTTAAATCTAGTGATAAAGTTTAATAGTTTGTTTGAGATTTCAGTGAATTTAATAAAGGGTTATTTGCCAATTTTTTTGTGAGGTTCGAGTCCTGCTTCGGGTGACTGTCTGTGAGGAGTGTGGTGTGTTCTTCCTGTGTCTGTGTGGGTTTCCTCCGGGTGACTGTCTGTGAGGAGTGTGGTGTGTTCTCTCTGTGTCTGCGTGGGTTTCCTCCCACTCTCCAAAACACATGTTGGTGGATTGGAGACTCAAAAGTGTTCATAGGTGTGAGTGTGTGAGTGAATGTGTGAGTGTGTGTGTTGCCCTGTGAAGGAGTGGCACCCCCTCCAGGTTCCCACCTTGCGCCCAATGATTCCAGGTAGGCTCAGAACCCACCGGGACCCTGAAATGGATAAGGGTTACAGACAATGAATGAATGAATAATGAATTAACTCTTGTGAGGTTTGGTTGTTTTAAGGGTATTTTGTTTTTTCCAAGGCAGGAACATGCACTGGACAGGGTGCCAGTCAACTCAAGGACATCACACGTCCCTCAATCTCTCCCCCACTCACACCTTTGGACATTGTAGTATAGCCAAGAGTCATATCAAACCCAAGCACCAGAAGGAAACATATACCGACACGGGGTGACGACTGAACCCAGGACACTAGGACCCTGTAGCTCTGTAGCAACGGCACCACTTTTGCCAACACTGGTAAATATCTTTGCTGGTTACAGGCATTATTCTTTTCTAAATTCCAAATGACCTGCCAATGGAATCAAACACTTTCACTGAATAAAATGATGTTAAACAATATCTAGAACTGCACTTGCAGCTATAAGTCAATGCAAAAAAACAACAAAAAATCCATATTTATTAAATACCTTAATCCTGTATCAGTTTTGAAACAAAAGACGTAGGACTGAATCCAGGTGATGCCTCAGCCCTCTGGTCCCAGGAGTCTAAGACAACACAACAGGCTGCACTCCTAGGTTGGGTATAAGACCCTAATTCTGCCTCTTTTACTGTGGTAGTTAGCACAAGCATCTGTCAGTTCGCATTCTCCACCAATACACGTGGCTGTTTAGTGGCTTTGTATCAACGTCAGTTTGAAAAGAAATGGTGAATTGCCCTTTTGTGTTTTGGAGGGAACACATGCTCACCCCCTACTATAATTAGGTGTATCAACAGCAACCTATGGCGTACTGGACTACTAGTATAAACTGGATTTTAAATGCACAGAGTCTATTAACTATGTAATTACACATTAACAACACAAGTTACAACAATATAACTAATGATATATTCACAGTTATAGATGGCTTACAGGAGCACAGCTTATGTAAATACATTCTGACTTCATTTTTATGTATGTAATTAAATGATAATAACATTGTAATAACAACATTATTATTATAATAAAACAAGCAGACACTAAACGTTCATACATAAGTGTGTTTAAACTAAAGAGAAAGATATTTTGGGGTGTTCACAAAAGTGCTGTGGACATTCTGCTAGTATGGCTCTGCTTGTGCTGGACACACTGATTTGGCTGGCTCTGTTGCAGGGGTCAAGCTGGACTCCTTGGAGGTTTTGGCAGAACCACAGATTCTCAATAAGCTTCTCACCCTGCAAACAACAGCGGAAAAACTGGAGCACACATGATACCGCTGTGCTGTGCTTAAAAAACGTCATGTAAGACCTTTCCTTCAGACTGTAATAAGACCCTACAATGATTTCCCTTACTGCAGTGACACTACAGACGTCCTGCTGTCCCAACTGTGCTTAATATGCACTGATATGGTTATTGTTTTTGAACCTGCTACTGTAAGAATACACACTTTCTGCACACCACTCTGGTAACACTTTTCCACCAAAAGAACACTGGTTTTGTTAGGAACCCTGGTTCTACTCAGCAAACTGGCCTGTGTTTCCAACAGGTTTAAAGGGAACCAAGAATAAGCCATCAGCGGGGGGCATTGTGGGTGTTTTGGGTCCCAGTGTCGCTGTGGCTGAATTGTACCAGAGCCGTAGACAAATAAATAGATTGAGGACAGACTCATGGTTTATCCACTGTTTACAGTGGGTTCAGAACATAGCGAGGTATGATCCAAGTGTCTAAATGTTGCGAAATGTTTTGAGCCATCCTACTGAGCTTGAGAAACAGCTGAGAAAATGAGCCAACCTGCCTTACATGCGAGCAGAGCACTTTCCTGTTTTTATTTTCAATAATTGATTTGTATAACAGGGCGGCACGGTGGCGCAGCAGGTAGTGTCGCAGTCACACAGCTCCAGGGGCCTGGAGGTTGTGGGTTCAATTCCCGCTCCAGGTGACTGTCTGTGAGGAGTTGGTGTGTTCTCCCCGTGTTCGCGTGGGTTTCCTCCGGGTGCTCCGGTTTCCTCCCACAGTCCAAAAACACACGTTGCAGGTGGATTGGCGACTCGAAAATGTCCGTGAGTGTGTGTGTGTCTGTGCTGCCCTGTGAAGGACTGGCGTCCCCTCCAGGGTGTATTCCCGCCTTGCGCCCGATGATTCCAGGTAGGCTCTGGACCCCCCCGCGACCCTAAATTGGATAAGCGGTTATAGATAATGGATGGATGGATTTGTATAACATGCTGCCAATGACCCTGTCCATCGTCACCATGTGATAACACTTTATTTGAGGCTCTGTGCTCTTTCTGGAGCTGCTTTATCTTGACTAGCACAAAATGGCTTCACGTTTTGCACTAAAGAACCTTTTCTTCTTTGGTTCCAGCTGGAAATGAACTTCTCTGGTTTGGGAACCAATCTATGTTGGTGGAAACATGCCGAAAGGTTACACATTTGGTTTAAGAACAGGAACAAAATGGATTCCACTTTGGTGGAAAGGGACTTTGTGATTACACGGTAATATGTTATTGATTGTTTAGGACATACCCTTATTAGCACAGTGCTTCTCACTTCAATTTGTGGGCTCCAGATCCCCAAATGAATGTGCACACACACGTTGAATAAGAGATTTGAACATAATACCTCCCCTTTACTGTGTGAAGAAACAGTTACCAGGAACATGTGAGTACATAGAGTGCCACTGATTCCTTTTAAATGTCCCTTGGACACAGGAATGTGAGCCATTCTCCCTTTGAAGGATTTGGCCTCATCTTTGAGCTCGCTGAGGACACATCACTTTGGGTAAATAAGACTTTATTTGTGGTGTTTACTGTGTTTGACTATGTTTACTTCTGTTTGTGAAGCACCAACAAAGCACTTCTCACCTTTCCCTGTGTTTCTGGGACAAAAGAGGGATTGGGAAAATGGAAGAGAGAGGAATGAAAGTGACGGATAAGGATAAGCCCATGCTCAGGTGTGGCTCAAATTAGCTTACTTAACCCCGGTAAGCCATTAACCCTATCTTCCCTGATGCACTGTTGGGGATACTTTTAGAGATTTGTCTCCTTTAACCTGTTAAAACCTTCCCATTTGGATGGAGAGGAGTAAACTGGATCAGCTTGTGGAAGCAGACTTTTCTGGGTGCTGTCTTTCTCCCTTTTTTTAATATTTCACTCTCTATTTCACACTCCTTCTATTATCTTACATTACCCCTCACCATTTTCTATAACTTTCTTTGTTTCTTTTCCCTCTTTCCCTGCACTCTCTCTGTCCATTTCTCTCTTTCATTCACTTTCTCCCCCTCTCTCTTTTTTTCTCCCATTTAATATTGTGCAGTTTTGCTTTGTGGCCAAGTGCACACAAAAATAACTTCAAAATCAAACCCTTTTCCTGTTGTTTAAGTGTCTGCCCAACCCTCCTCAGTCTGATATGATCAACCTGAATGGTCATATAATCAGCAGGAAGCTCAGGTGTCAAACAGCTGAGGAATATGCCCCAAAAACCAGAGATTAAATTGTATGTGAGAGACAGTGAATAAATGAGAAGAGGGCAGAGAGAAAAAAGAGAAGAGAGAGAGAGAGAGAGAGAGAGAGAGAGACAGAGAGAGAGGAGAACAGAGAGAGAGAGAAAGAACGAAAAAAGAAAGAGAGAGAGAGAGAGAGAGAGAGAGAGAGAGACAGACAGACAGACAGAGAGAGAGGAGAACAGAGAGAGAGAGAGAGAGAGAGAGAGAGAGAGAGAGAGAGAGAGAGAGAGAGAGAGAGCGAGAGAGAGGTGTGTGTTTAGAAGGTAGTGGGCACTCTGGGCCTCTTCTTTCTGACCTCTGACCTGACCCTGACAATCTGCTGGTGTGTGGTGGTCTGATGTTGTAGAAGGCGCCTTGTTTCTCAGGTTAAAGGTTAATATTTACCCACCCCTGTCTCAACTGACCCCGCCCTCAGTGGATTCTCAGGTGATTATCAGTAGAGTCAGGTGTGTTTGAACAGCAGAACTTTAGAACCTGTGTTTAAACCTGTGTTCTGCAACATTTAGAGACCAGGGACCACCTTGGTTGTGGTACTGCATTATGGCACTTCACCACCAGTATCAGCTCAACTGTTTAACTGTTTGTCTTATACACCAACCAACCAAAATATTATGACCACCTCCTTGTCTATCCCAGGGTTCCACTGACTACACAGGAGCACTATATACATATTATAATTACAGAATGTAGTCCATTTGTTGCTCTGCGTATTTTTAACCCCCTCTCCCCTGTTCTTCAGCGCTCAGGACCCCCACAGAGCAGGTGTGATGTGGTGGTGGATCATTCTCAGCGCTGCAGTGACACTGACGTGGTGGTGGTGTGTTAGTGTGTGTTGTGCTGGTGTAGAGTGGATCAGACACAGCAGTGCTGCTGGAGTTTTTAAACCCTGTGTCCACTCTCTGTCCACTCTCTGAGACACTCCTCCCTCACTAGTCCACCTTGTAGATGTAAAGTCAGAGACAGTAGCTCATCTGTCGCTGCACAGTGTGTGTCGGTCGTCCTCTAGTCCTTCATCAGTGACACAGGACGCTGTCGGCTGGATGGTTTTGGTCGGTGGACTCTTTTCGGTCCACCAGTGACACTGAGAGGTTTAAACTCCAGCAGCACTGCTGTGTCTGATCCACTCGCACCAGCACTGCAGAGCAACAGGTGGACTGTAGTGTGTGTTATACTGATATCTACACAACACTGCAGCTGTAGACCTCCAATTTTGAACTTTTCTCTTTATATCTGTCCCATGATGAAGGGAGTTGTGGGGTAGCCTCACATCAAAAAGGAGTCTGAAATGTTAGGAACTCCTGTTCTAGGCCCCGCACTGCACTGAGCTTGGTGACCTTAGGCTCATGTGCAGCTGCTCCAACACAACACGTTTCTATGCGGATTAAACAAACGGTGTGTGTGCAGTTCACACGGGTGAACCTTAAAAGCAGCTGAACTCACAGATTAACAGTGGGAGAAAGGTGGGTGATTCTCTGAGCAGATATAAGGTCACCAGGGATCGACCCGAAAGACTAATGAGACACACACCGGCCTGATGTGCCATGACCTTTGAACTGGGCAGCTGCACAAACGGTGCCAAAGAGCGACAGCACACTTGAGTGTGACCTTCAGTGACCACTGCTCAATTCCCTCAATGCAAATGTCTTTACGCTCCCCCTGGTCTTCCTTTCATTTTTCTAGAGCCATTCCACAAAGCAGAGACTAAGCTGTGGAGTTTGTTAACGCTGCTTTGCCATTGCATGGTGCCTACTCTGCTCAGCTGTACTCGCTTTTCAGTCACTGGTTTGTGCTTTGTTTTCCACAACAACGGCTCATTCCTGAAATGCAGAGATGTTCGCAAGTCACAAAGTACAAGTCTGAGTCATGTCATGAGTCTTAGGGCAGAGTCAATATAACATACAAGAAGCCATGGTAAGCACATCAGCACAGTAAACGGTGTATATCTGTTTGGTCTTTTTAAAATGTCTGCTTTAGGCTGAGGGCTCGAGTTAGGGTTAGGGTTAAAGGCAATGCTATGTCCCCACAATGTATAAAAACAAACTTACATGTGTTTAACTATGTGTAGGTATGCATAGGTATTTGTCTGTGTGTCTTTGTATTTGTTTTCATAATTTTGTGAGGACCAGATGTCCTACACGCGTAGGAGTATTTCTGGTTTTGTGGAATGTTGGAGACATGTTGGTGGTCCTCACAAATTCCAAAGAATTTTACATCAAACTGGAACTTTAATGTGAAGAACTAAAACATAATATGATTAATGGTTAATGAAGTTTTGGTCCTCACAGATATAGCAGAAACAATGTGTGTGTGTGTGTGTGTGGGGGGGGGGGGGGGGGGGTTGTGTCCGTTTTTGTGTCTGTTTGTCTTTCTCTGTGGGATCGTATCTCCCGCTCCACATCCTTTCAGACCCACAGTGTTGAGTTGTTACTCTCAAAGTGGAAGGATGATCTGTGGATGATTTAGATCAGATGAGAGAATGGAGCTTGGTTCTCTCTCTCTCTCTCTCTCTCTCTCTCTCTCTCTCTGCGGGTCTTGCGCTGTTGTTAAGGGTCCCATTTTATTCTCTTTTTATTTTCACTTCATTCCCTCAGGGTGTTCACTTTGCTTGTGCAAGTGGATTATCCTCTGTCTAATTTTGTGAAAATTAAATAAATCAAGGGTGACAGCAGTGTAAACACACACACACACACACACACACACACACACACACACACACACACAGAGAGAGAGAGAGAGAGAGAGAGAGAGAGAGAGAGAGAGAGAGAGAGAGAGAGAACTATTCTAACAGTGCAGTCATTACAGAATAAAGTGGAATTTATTCTAATTTAAGCCTTTAACACTTCAGTTTAAGACCTGTTTTTAAACAATTACTGAACTCTTACTCAGCAGTTAATGAAGCCCCAATTAAGTAAGTACAAACACATAAGTGCTTCCAAGTGGCACAGTGGTGTGAGCCGTCTTAGCTCTGTCCGTCATGATCGATATGGGTCCGTAGCCTACTCAGAATCACTGGGTACAAGGGAGGAACATGTCCTGGAGGGGGCGCCATGCAGTTCATCACAGGGAACCACAAAAATGAACACCTGGAACTGGATAAGGGTTACAGACAATGAAAAATGAATGAATGAATGAATAAATAATAATAATAATAATAATAATAATAATAATAATAATAATAATAATTAAACATACATAGCATTTTTCACAAATTCAAGGACACTTTGTAACAATAGGAGGAAGAAAAAGAACAAACATTCATTCATTCATTCATTCATTCATTCATTCATTCATTCATTATCTGTAATCCTTATTCAGTTCAGGGTCGCGGTGGGTCCAGAGTCTACCTGGAATCATTGAGCGCAAGGTGGGGATACACCCTGGAGGGGACGCCAATCCTTCACAGGGCAACACAGACACACACACTCACTCACACCTACAGACACTTTTGAGTCACCAATCCACCTACCAACGTGTGTTTTTGGAAAAGAACAAACAATGAATTTAATATAAAGAAATAAAAAAGGAAGATGCTGCTGATGTGTGTGTGTGTGTGTGATGTCTTGACACACCTGAGTTTTGTGTGCATCAGTGCGTCATACACAGAAGACAGAACTGACTCTACAGAACCTACGAAAGAGTGACTGAGTGGTCAGAGAGAGAGAGAGGAGAGAGAGAGAGAGAGAGAGAGAGAGAGAGAGAGAGAGAGAGAGAGAGAGGCAAAGAGAGAGGCAAAGAGAGACAGGCAGAGAGAGAGAGAGTGGTCCTCAGGGAGCAGTGATGCGCACGTCCACATTTCCACACAACGTTAAACCGAAGGTAAATAAACTGTTAAATTAAACCCTGGAGCCTTGGAGTCCTGGACACTGTTTCGATCTTCAACCAATAAAAGCCCACACAAATATAAACTTCCCCGTCTTCCTTTCTCCGGAGAGAGTTCACAAAACGGTTAATAAATACCCTCTGTAAATATGTCTCATAGCAATATTAATAAAAATACATTTAAATACTTTACATTCCTTATATGACTTCATTTCCCTCGTCTTCATTCCAGCCGTTATTCCACAGTCGGATGATGTGTGTCTAAGGCATCTGCAGTAAAGACTGGGTGCTTTTCTTCTGCAATTAAAACAAACATTATGTGACCCCCTTAAAGTAAAGATTCGTGCTACTTTACATAGGATGTGTTTTGAAGAATTATTGTTCATTGCATGTGGCATATTAATCTGTAGCCCCACCAACCCACAAACTGTGAAAGACCACCCAGTCAGTATTTTATGGGCTGCTTGAGCCAGAAAACATGGGACACTATGAGTCATTATGATTTTATGTCTTACGTAGAGTGCAGACATTTTAGAATTACCTCAGCTACTCGTCTGAGTGTCTCTAATCACAAAGATGAGGTCGAATGGAGCAAACCAAACACAACTATCAGAAACAAATAAAAGCACTGAATAAAAACTGAAAAAAAAAACGAGAACAGAAAAGAAGGAGAACTGGGCAAAAATGGCTAAAAAACAGAGCTTCGGCTCCTCACTGCTGTGCGCTCAGTGTCAGGGTGAACATCGAGCGGCTCGTTCTCATTTAAAGGAACAGATGCTGAAACCAATCATTTTGAAAATAACTGTTTAGACAGGGGAGAGTACAGCTGTGATGTTCGATCCTTGTGGTGTTATTATGGTGTTTGTAAGTAAGTGGTCGCTATGGTATCTTGTGGTTGCTAGGGCAGTTGCTAAACTATTTCAGGTATGGTGTCCCAGGTTGTTTCAATGTTATTGTGGTTTTTCAGGTGGTTGTTAAGGTGCTAAGTGGGTGAAATAGTGTAGCTAAGGCATATCCAGGCAATTATTAGGGTATCCCAGGTGGTTGCTATGGTTATTTAGATGGTAATACACACTGTGAAAGTGTGCTAAGTAGTTGCTATGGTCCCAATTTGGAAAGTACCCAAAGTGAATGTTGTGGTACCCAATGTGGTTGACTGGGGGACATAAGAACTTTACAATCTTTTAATGTCTGTAAGGAAAGTATTGGCAAATGTATAATGTAAAACTGATCAAGAAACTGTATGAGCACACAGCTCTCCATCAGAACCAATAATCTGGAGCAAGAGTGGACGAAAACAAGGAGAATAAAAAAGAATAAACACTGAAAACCAAAGAAATCAGTAGCTTTGCCACGAGCAACAGGAATAAGATCCAATTCTAGTAAAGCACTACCACAGCAGTTAAACCACAGGATAACAGTTACGCAACATGTGACCACAGTGATCTGCACTAGGATCCATCCTCACTGTCTTTGTCTCGTTTTTTTTTTTTTGGTTGTGAACTGACATTATAAGAGTGTGAAGAAACTCAGGATTAAAAAAGATCAGAAGATTAGAACATTGTAATGCCCTGGTACTGGTGTCCACTCTCTGTCCACTCTGTGAGACACTCCTCCCTCATTGGTCCACCTTGTAGATGTAAAGTCAGAGACAGTAGCTCATCTGTCGCTGCACAGTGTGTGTCGGTCGTCATCTAGTCCTTCATCAGTGACGTTTGGTGGACTGTTCTCAGACCAGCAGTGACACTGAAGGGTTTAAACTCCAGCAGCACTGCTGTGTCTGATCCACTTGTATCCACCACCCAAATGAACCCTGCTCTGTGGGGTCCTGAAAGGGGGCATATAAAAGTATGCAGAGCAACAGAAGGGCTACAGTCTGTAACTGTGGAACACCAGAGTGCTCCTGTGTGTTCAGTGGTGATGAATTTAAAGAACACACGTTCATTTATTTGTGATAATTATTGTAATCTGACCAGTTAAATGCATAATGTTGAGCAAAACATAACAACCGAGGTCTGGAATAATTCATAATTTTATGATGATTATGATTTTAGGTAAAAACCACAGAGCTGAGTCTGAAGCAATGACTTAAAAGTCTATTTCAAAACATCAGCACAGTGAACAATGTTTGTGTTTCAGGAAGTTTATTGACCATCATCTCTCTCATGCATGTTATTTATTTATTATCAGATTTATTTAAGACGTGATGTGATTGTTTGTGTGGAAAAAAAGATAATAACACCCTTTTGATATTTTATTAAGATTAACCACAAAGTAATCACTCATTAACTGACTGCGTATTACTATATTACACTACGTTAGTGTTACTGAGCCAACTCTGTAACAGAACAAGCCAATGTCATTAAACAGTTGTTTATTATTACTTTATTAATGAGTAATTACAGTGATATAAACATATTTTGCCTGCTAAAGCTCTTATTAAAACTAAAAGGTAGTTACTAATCAAAGGGTTATTCCTTTAAGTGTTTTAGATATGAATTAGTAAATAAATAGTAATCAAACGGCTATTTAAGCACTGACTTTCATCTTTATTTGGTCTTAATTAAAATGTATTTTATTGAATAAATGCAGTGCATGATTTACCCTTGGTATGAAATGATTTTATTTATGTTTTTATGTTGTATGAATTTCTTAAAGCTTCTTTTTTAAAATTATTCTGCATCAGTTGATTGTGTGTGTGTGTGTTTGTGTAGTGTGTGTGTGTGTGTGTGTGTGTGTGTGTGTGTGTGTGTGTGTGTGTGTGTGTGTGTCTGTGTGTGTGTGTGTTCAAACTCCAGTTTGCTTTAAGGAAAGCAGTGTTGGGGGGGGGGGGGTTGATTGATTAAACGTGTTCATGCAAATGCTCCGTCTCATTTCCAACTGTCCACGACACTGTCCCTGACCAGAGGGAGGGCTAATTTTAACCTCACCCATGTTCAGCAAACAAAGAACGTGCACTGAAATGAAAAGCAAAGACAACAGAAGTTACAAACCACCCCAAAGTCAACAAAGAAAAAGAACTGTAGACACCTAACATTGACTTACTTTCACGGATTAAACACAATGTCGGTGATGAAGTGTATTCATCAGGAGTTAGTTACTGTTTTACTGCAGTCTCTTATCTTCTGGGAAGGCCTTGCACTGAATGTCAAGTTATTGTGGTGAGGATTTGATGGTATTCAGCCACATAAACTTCAGTGAGGTCTTGTACTGATGGTGGATGATAAGTGATGATGTAGGAAGCTAAATCTTTATTGTCCATGTAGATACCTCTTAGACAAAACGACGAAGGAACTCTTTGCCTTACTCGATAGCTTTGTTGGTTCTAGCTTGTGTGACACCCTGGGCAACCCCCCCACCCCCACCCACCCATACACACACACACCCACACACCCACACACACAAACACACACATTTGCCCCTTTCCTGTACACTGTAATTCAATGTTTATTATTATTTTTAAGGAAAAACATCCCTCATAAATCTGTGCAAATATTTTAAAAAAAGGTAAACTTAAAAATAGTAACTTACCAAGAGAAAGAAAAAACCTTAAATTTCAGAGGAAGATTTTATTTAGAGACATTTTGGAGCATTTTTATTAAAAATCAACAAAAATGTAAATACATGTTTTTTCTTTTAATTGCAATGCACTGATTCCTGGCATTGAGCATGTGACCTTACGCACAATAGCATCTTCTCCATTTCACTACATTGCTTGATTTTTGGACTGCTTACTCTTATTCGACCACACACACACACACACACACACACACACACACACAATACGATTGGTGTTGTGGTCAGACAGTCTCAGGTTTATCCTTCAGCAAAACACTGGAAAAAGACGATAAAATGTTTTATGAGGCAAAGACTTACATGGTAGCCTTCTACACACACACACACACGCACACACACACACGCACACACACACACACACACACACACGCACACACACACACACGCACACACACACACACGCACACACACGCACACACACGCACACACACACACACACATATACACAGAGCTGTGCTCAAATAACATTCACACCAGTGCACCAGTTCTAAACCTAAACCCCTTATGGATAAACACAAATGTGTGTTTGTGCATGTGTGTGTGTGTGTGTGTGTGTGTATTTGGAGTGTAAAGGTAAAACGAAACAGACACACATGAGAGATAGATAAAAAGAAGAGAGAAAGCAAGAGAGAGAGAGAGAGAGAGAGAGAGAGAGAGAGAGAGACCCCCCCTTTTTCCTGTTAGAAATGAATGTGTTGGATGTATATAAATTACCTTGTGTTACTCACCCCATAATTCTCTCTGTTCCTGTGTTCAGCAGCAGCTCTGACGCAGTAAGTGTCTTAATGAGTTGTTACTGATGAGTTCATGCCTCCCACGGCCTGTCCTCGGTCATATAGCAGTTATTAGTTAGTTATTAGTTAGAGTTATTAGAAGAGAGAAGGGAGGAAAGGTGTAATTAATGAGTAATAATCCACCTCCGGTGAGTATTTTCAAACTGACCACAGCTGAGCAGGACGGATGTGTCCAGCTGTGTCTCTGAAGATCCATCATTAATAATGTGTTACGTTCTTTTAAACAGATCTGACGTACACCATTCCTCTGTCATTTGTTTCTACTAGTTGTGAATGTTGTAGCTTCATTATGATGGAAGTAAACAATTGGAAAAACATGCTTTTTACACTGCTGTTTAATTCTGCTGACAGAGGAGTCCCGGTGAGAGCATGTTCATGCTGTGCACAATGAATTATATCGGAGTAAAATCAGAGATTTCTGTGTGCTGCCATCTTTTTCTCTGTTGAATGAGAGCATGTTCATGCTGTGCACAATGAATTATATCGGAGTAAAATCAGAGATTTCTGTTTGCTGCCATCTTTTTCTCTGTTGAATTGAAGCTAAGGCCTAGGGCTTTCTTTATTTTTGGAGGTGGTGTTTTTTTTTTTTCGTTTTCTGAGTGAATGTGAGAGCTAATTTCAGTGTAATTCCGAACACAACAGTGACGAGAATCACGATATTAAGAGAGAAAAATCAATGAAATGGCAGAAAAGGCTGCCACATGGGCTAATAAAAACACATTGTGGACACCCATGAGGCTAAAGTCACCATGGACAATACCAACTACACAGCAGAGGGAGTCAAACTGTGGGGCGTTTCCCCCTAGTTGTGAAGGATGAAATTGCACGGAAGGGTGGCAGGTGAGAGGTAAGATCATAAACTGTCATTTTTTTTACTGTCCAGTTTAGTAACATTGGCTAATTTTATTTTACAATAAATCATCAAAATTAGTGTCCAGTTAAAAATGTAAGATGGGCCCCTGGATGAAGGTTGAATGATTGAATGATGAAACCCAGGATTAAAAAATCCTGAAACTCAGGATTAAAAAAGATCAGAAGATTAGAACATTGTAATGCCCTGGTACTGGTGTCCACTCTCTGTCCACTCTGTGAGACACTCCTCCCTCATTGGTCCACCTTGTAGATGTAAAGTCAGAGACAGTAGCTCATCTGTCGCTGCACAGTGTGTGTCGGTCGTCATCTAGTCCTTCATCAGTGACGTTTGGTGGACTGTTCTCAGACCAGCAGTGACACTGAAGGGTTTAAACTCCAGCAGCACTGCTGTGTCTGATCCACTTGTATCCACCACCCAAATGAACCCTGCTCTGTGGGGTCCTGAAAGGGGGCATATAAAAGTATGCAGAGCAACAGAAGGGCTACAGTCTGTAACTGTGGAACACCAGTTATTGTGGTGAGGATTTGATGGTATTCAGCCACATAAACTTCAGTGAGGTCTTGTACTGATGGTGGATGATAAGTGATGATGTAGGAAGCTAAATCTTTATTGTCCATGTAGATACCTCTTAGACAAAACGACGAAGGAACTCTTTGCCTTACTCGATAGCTTTGTTGGTTCTAGCTTGTGTGACACCCTGGGCAACCCCCCCACCCCCACCCACCCATACACACACACACCCACACACCCACACACACAAACACACACATTTGCCCCTTTCCTGTACACTGTAATTCAATGTTTATTATTATTTTTAAGGAAAAACATCCCTCATAAATCTGTGCAAATATTTTAAAAAAAGGTAAACTTAAAAATAGTAACTTACCAAGAGAAAGAAAAAACCTTAAATTTCAGAGGAAGATTTTATTTAGAGACATTTTGGAGCATTTTTATTAAAAATCAACAAAAATGTAAATACATGTTTTTTCTTTTAATTGCAATGCACTGATTCCTGGCATTGAGCATGTGACCTTACGCACAATAGCATCTTCTCCATTTCACTACATTGCTTGATTTTTGGACTGCTTACTCTTATTCGACCACACACACACACACACACACACACACACACACACAATACGATTGGTGTTGTGGTCAGACAGTCTCAGGTTTATCCTTCAGCAAAACACTGGAAAAAGACGATAAAATGTTTTATGAGGCAAAGACTTACATGGTAGCCTTCTACACACACACACACACGCACACACACACACGCACACACACACACACACACACACACGCACACACACACACACGCACACACACACACACGCACACACACGCACACACACGCACACACACACACACACATATACACAGAGCTGTGCTCAAATAACATTCACACCAGTGCACCAGTTCTAAACCTAAACCCCTTATGGATAAACACAAATGTGTGTTTGTGCATGTGTGTGTGTGTGTGTGTGTGTGTATTTGGAGTGTAAAGGTAAAACGAAACAGACACACATGAGAGATAGATAAAAAGAAGAGAGAAAGCAAGAGAGAGAGAGAGAGAGAGAGAGAGAGAGAGAGAGAGACCCCCCCTTTTTCCTGTTAGAAATGAATGTGTTGGATGTATATAAATTACCTTGTGTTACTCACCCCATAATTCTCTCTGTTCCTGTGTTCAGCAGCAGCTCTGACGCAGTAAGTGTCTTAATGAGTTGTTACTGATGAGTTCATGCCTCCCACGGCCTGTCCTCGGTCATATAGCAGTTATTAGTTAGTTATTAGTTAGAGTTATTA
Organism: Hoplias malabaricus; assembly: GCF_029633855.1. Lineage (NCBI taxonomy): Eukaryota > Metazoa > Chordata > Actinopteri > Characiformes > Erythrinidae > Hoplias > Hoplias malabaricus. The sequence goes on from NC_089820.1 coordinate 68,628,386, forward strand.
GAAGAGAGAAGGGAGGAAAGGTGTAATTAATGAGTAATAATCCACCTCCGGTGAGTATTTTCAAACTGACCACAGCTGAGCAGGACGGATGTGTCCAGCTGTGTCTCTGAAGATCCATCATTAATAATGTGTTACGTTCTTTTAAACAGATCTGACGTACACCATTCCTCTGTCATTTGTTTCTACTAGTTGTGAATGTTGTAGCTTCATTATGATGGAAGTAAACAATTGGAAAAACATGCTTTTTACACTGCTGTTTAATTCTGCTGACAGAGGAGTCCCGGTGAGAGCATGTTCATGCTGTGCACAATGAATTATATCGGAGTAAAATCAGAGATTTCTGTGTGCTGCCATCTTTTTCTCTGTTGAATGAGAGCATGTTCATGCTGTGCACAATGAATTATATCGGAGTAAAATCAGAGATTTCTGTTTGCTGCCATCTTTTTCTCTGTTGAATTGAAGCTAAGGCCTAGGGCTTTCTTTATTTTTGGAGGTGGTGTTTTTTTTTTTTCGTTTTCTGAGTGAATGTGAGAGCTAATTTCAGTGTAATTCCGAACACAACAGTGACGAGAATCACGATATTAAGAGAGAAAAATCAATGAAATGGCAGAAAAGGCTGCCACATGGGCTAATAAAAACACATTGTGGACACCCATGAGGCTAAAGTCACCATGGACAATACCAACTACACAGCAGAGGGAGTCAAACTGTGGGGCGTTTCCCCCTAGTTGTGAAGGATGAAATTGCACGGAAGGGTGGCAGGTGAGAGGTAAGATCATAAACTGTCATTTTTTTTACTGTCCAGTTTAGTAACATTGGCTAATTTTATTTTACAATAAATCATCAAAATTAGTGTCCAGTTAAAAATGTAAGATGGGCCCCTGGATGAAGGTTGAATGATTGAATGATGAAACCCCAGAGCCAAAAAGAAACTCTCCTTGACATGGGCTGCTTTGATTTAATTTAATTTCATTTTATAGCCAGTAAATAATAATAATAATAATAATAATAATAATAATAATAATAATAATAATAATAATAATAATAATATATATATTAAATCATCAAAAAGACTTATTTTATTTTATACAATTTTACAAACTGTTTTACTTAAGAGGGTCCCACAAGGTCTCTTCTGAGCTGTGGAGATATAAAGGCACCCAGCACTGGGGCTGGATGGAGCTGGGTTGAGTTGGAGTGGGGCTCTCGATCCAGAAGTGATCATCCATCATCAGTCCCTGGCTGAGAGTGTAGAGAGTGTTAGTGCAGTGAAGAGGGGCACAGTGCTGATTAATGCCCTCCAGTGCTGGACATGTGTGTGTGTGTGTGTGTGCAATGTGCTGATAGAGTGTGTGTAGGGAAGGGTTTACAGGGCTGTAATGAGGCCAGGGATGTTTGTTTATTTTTATTTCTTTCTGACCGGTAGGTCACCCGCTACTGCTGAGGTCAAAAAGCCAGGGGTAAGGCAGAGTGGTGCCTCCAGCTAATCACTCCGCAGCCAATAACATTGCTTACTTCCGCAGAGAGAGGAAGAGGATTATGGGGAATATTAGGGGACGTTATGAGAGGAAATCCTTATGGAAATTTCTCATCAGAAACAAAGACTGTAAAGAGAATGGTGTGTGTGTGGTTCTCTTTGTGATATGTATGATGTGAGTGTGGTCTCCCTTGTATTGGTGTGATTGGTGTGTGTGTGTGTGTGTGTGTGTGTGTGTGTGTGTGTTTGGTCAGTGACAGAATCAATCACCTTCTGCACAAACGAACAGTGTGAGGTTTAACATGTGTTTAGTGTCTGA